>NC_025697.1:23902089-23948263 GCF_000633955.1 Camelina sativa | reverse complement strand
TTTTTTTTTTTTTTTTTTTTTTTTTGTTTACCTTTGAATCTAATGGCTATGGGATGGATACCAATGAAGGAGAAAAAAGAAAAGAGGCCCTTTACAAAATTGCTTTCTTTCTTTTCATTGTTGGTGCATTTTATCAATTGTCTTTGTGGCCACAATTGTTTGTGTTATCTCTAGTCTCTAAGGTATGTTGTCTTCTTCTCATAATTGAAACCTTCAGAAAATCTACTCGGCTCACTAGAAAATAAATACAGCTGTTGCAGTTGGAAAACGACAGTGTCATATCTTCGAAAATATAATACTCCATGGGCGAGATTTAAGGAGTTGACCCTTGGAGAAAAAGTTAGAGAGGAATTAATTAACCGGTAAACCCCTTGGAAAAGAAGCAAAAGACGAAGCTCTTTAGTAGTATATATATTAGAGAAAACCCAGTGGCTTCTCTTAGGATAAATCTGATAAGGTGGGTAAAATATAAAAAAAAATGGGGTTGATAAGAAGCTACTTCTCCTTCGTGTGCGGAACCATCTGCGGGATTTATGTAGCGCAGAGCTACAACGTTCCAAACATAGAAAAGGTGGCTCAAGCAGCCTATTCCATGGCCAAGCAAATGGAAGAGAGATACCGTAAGACAAAGACCAAGTCCTTGGAAGACTTTCAAGACTAAAGAAACATGTCACACTGCCTTCTATTTATCTACTTGTTTTTTTTGTTGTTACTTCCAACAACCTTCTTTGTTTTCTTAATGAATCAGCTGATCTAATTACAATCATAACAACGACTCTTCAGATCTTACTCAAAGTGTGCTTTAAATCAATAACAGCCCCAAAATCACTTTGTTCCTGAGCTACAGCAGCTATTCATTTTACAGCTTTAAAAAATAAATAAATAAAAACACCTCAATTTTTAAAGAAAAAATCTGGTCAAAAAAATACTCTCTTTAGAACTTTGCAACGATATGATGGATTAAAAAAGATGATGAAGCTATAACCCCATATATATAGGGGTTTAAGTCCGGTTCAAGATGTAGCCAAAGAAGCAACCAAGGAGACCCACGAGCAGCATAAACAGTAAGGAATGACCGCCCGACTGCTTCTTGCTTGATTCTCTCCTCAGCATTTCCTGATGAAATACACAAATTCCCTCTTATGAAGAAGATTCAGCTAAATAATTAAAAAAAAAAAAAAAAACAAGTAGATAGAGAGATAGGCTAAACCAGTTCCCGTCGAAGCTGCTGACTTTGTTGGATAGCATTAGTCTTCTCCTCGGTCAATTTGGAAATCATGGACCATGCCTGAGGCAAAAATATACAATGGTCAGCATTTACAGAAAGAGAAAGAGTTTTTTTTTTTTTTTGTTATTTTTATATATATATATATAATGGTGAAAGAAGAAAAAGATTGAGACAAGTAGTAACCTCAGAAGATTTCTCATTAGTTTGTTCAAACGTTCTAGACATCTGGCAAACAAGAAACGCATTAGAAATATAACTTAAAAGGAGGAGGATGATAGATAGATAGATGAAAGGAATGGAAACAAACGTCATCAAAAAGAGAGGCATTATGAGAGGGGAAGTCGTTGAGGGAAGGCCTAGGAGAGTTGCCTTCTTCAGAACCTTCGGGGACAGGTGAAGGAGGATTAGCAGGGATGTAAACAACCCGCAATTTGAACTCCTCAATCACTCTACTGGCCTCCTTGGTGAACTGCACCAACGAAGAAGAACCATTAAGAAAACGGAGAGTGCAAAGCAAAACAAAGAGAATGAGAGCAAGAGAGAGAGAGAGACCATTTCGGCGAGGACATCTTTGGAAGAAGTACCATCAGAGACAATAACAGTCTGAACAAGGAACTTGTCTTTGCATTGCATATCAAGAGGTGCCTCTTTCTGGGCTTGCATCGTCACTGAAACATTTTAATTATATAAAAAAAAAAAAAAAAAGACAAAGTACACACCAAGACAAGAAGAGCACCACTCTCATTCTCATTCTCAATTCAAAAATGCACAAAAAAAAAAACCTGTAACATTGCAGGAATCACCGGGTAAGACAACACCAGTGTTTGGACGGACACAGTACTTGCGAGGACTCGTTGTTTTTACCTGTTTTTTTTATTTATTATAATTAGTGTATCTATCTATCTATCTATCTATCAAAATAAAACATGAATAAAAACCAAAGCAAAGATCTCTCTATCTAATTCTAATCTATCTCTGAGTGTAAGAAAGAAAGAAAGAAAGAAAAAGGACCTTAAAAGCGACACATTGAGTAGTCTTGTTGGTCAATTGCATCGAACACGAACTCTGCTTCTTCAACTCGACTTCACCCCCCCCAAACCCCAACCCAATTCCAAACCAAACCATACAATACAATTAATAAATATATATATTTTTCAACGGAAATCGGAAATTCCAAAATCAAAAAAACCGAAACTTACAAGGGAATTTGAGCTCTGTTGGATGGATATTGATGAGATCTCCGGTTGTCATGATGCTCTCTCTCCCCCTTTTCGCCTTTCTCTATCACTTTTTTTTTCTTTTTTTAGGGTTTGTTCAATTTACAAAATCTGAATACCTCCTTAATACAAGTTTTGATCAAGGAAATGAGTATTAAAAAAAAAAAGATATACGACGGAGCTCCAAAAATGGTAAATTAGCTTCCTTTTAATTTTTTTTTTTTTTTTTTTTCTTTTCCTGTCGTCTGAACATCGCTCGCTCGTCATGTTTATGACTGAAATAGGCCCAACAGAAATAAACTTCTTTTGGGTTTCATCAAGCCCAATACGAAGTTCCATCAGTCTTTGTCACTTTATTTGTGGCCCGTCTTCCGGTCTTCGTATGCATTTTCTTTTTTCTTTTTTTTTCTATCTATACTATTAAAAAGGGAATCATTTTTTGGTCTGTAGTAATAAAATTGACAAAATATGACATAAAATACCCTTGAAAATATAATAAAAGCATAGAAAACAACATGGTTATTAAAGTAATTTTATTAGTCAAAACACGCTGATCTTATCGTCACTCTGTTTTTGTTAGTTCGGATTGTGTTTTGTGGTTCCGAATAAGATTACTTATTCCCGTCACCAAACAAATATATATCATATAGTAGAAAAACATGTGGCGCATAAATAAGATATATAAAATGATAAACGAGCGGCCCATAACATCGATATCCAATATGCGACCATTTAGTGGCCTACTTACATTAAATACAATATTTCAAAACAGCATTCTTTAAATAACAAATATTAACTATGAATTCCTATAATTTCTACGAATAGCAACAATAATGAGAAACATATAATACTTATGTCCCTATAATCAAGCGAATTACCAATTTGCATATCTCCAATTTATTACAAAATCAATAAAGGGAATCATCTACCAAAATCATTTAAAATTAAAGCTTTCCTAAATATATAAAATTAAATAAAATAACGACACAATGTAAAGAACCATACCAAACTTTAAAAATTACCAACAATATCGTTTCAAATGTTACCTAAACTAACAAAAGAAAATTACGCGAAATCTTTGCTACTTACCATATCCCCATATAATCATTTACTCGCAAAATATATGCTAGGTATATTCCAAATACCTAGGTCTTCAACTATAAATATATGGGTCGTCGAAAACAATGTAGCTTACAATAATATACTCGATACTCATTTAATATATTCTAGGAAAAAAAAGGCTGCAAAATAATGGAATCACTAGCTTTGCTAACATTAAGCCATTCAAGACGACTATAAAGATTAAGTGCGGATTGTTCACTCATGGCGACAGTACACGAGTTTCATTGGATAAACCTTAGAAGTGATCTTAGCACATGTCGAAGTGAGCTTATATTCGTAAATATAAATCTTTTATCTATGTACTTATATTTTTTAAAAACATAGATGATTACGATTAATCCTAATAATGTACATTGTGATTGTATGAAATTGCAATGTTTTTCACATAGACAGCTCTATGTTGTTATATCAAGAGTGACTTTCAAATAGTGGCTAAGGTGCTAATCTTTGGTAAAAATGGGAAACCACAAAAACAAACTATGAATATGGTGTTCAAAGAAGTTTTTCAAAACATATAAGCAATTTATGGACTCGAGTCTCTTACATTACTTAGATATGCATTTTTTTAACTATTGCAATATGAATAGAACACTTACTTTCTATTGCTTTAGTTTATTCTCGCTTATAAATAACTACTAGTCAAGGCGTCAGTGATGATTAATGGTGGATTATGCCTCTTACATGAAACCAATTTGTGTAAGATTATGTGTGACATTTATATGATTTGCGAGAGGCAGTCATGTAACTTTATACATTCTTTAAATCTTTATTTATTTCGGCAAACATTATATGATCTTTCATAACAAAATCTATGTTGGGAACTAAAATTTCTTGAGATTTTTCTAAAACAGGTTAACCACATATTTAATAAGAAATTTCTCTAGAGTTAGAAGTTGAATGATGAAAGTGTAGAGTATTATTTTCAAGATATATATTTAAGTATTTATTAAGTATGAAGAAAATTATATAATCAGGATGACGAGGTTTCGATTTAGATTTCGGGGTTGTGATCAGACTATCAAGTTTTTTAAATCTAATTTACATCTCCTAGAAAACCAGACAATATGAAAATTTACTTAACTTGATCAACGATGGGCGTGGATCGAAGCTATCGATCTGACTTTGGATACATTGATTATTTCCAAGAAAAATGGATTTATAAAACAAGAATTAATACCCGATATAAAACCCAAAACCAGATTAAATAAAAACTAAAAATTGAAATTGATTACGTTGTATAATTCTTTTTATGAACAAATTAATTTAAATTATATAACACTATAAAAACTTATGGAAGTACTTAAACACCTTATTATGGGCTGGAGATAAAACAGTCTAACAATACATGAAGACTCTTCAGTAATGATGGGTCATCTAAAATTATCGTAGGCTTTAAATATTGTATAGATTTGTCATTACAAATTATAAGATATTGTTTACTAATATTAATTAATACAATTACAGTTACTATACCACATTCACGACACATTTTTTACTCGTCTTAGTTATCGATAAACGAATTATTAAAAAAATTACAGTTTTATTCTTTAAAATTACAGTTTCACTAAACAATAAACTTAGTTTTGGAAAGCAATCCCGCACGTACGTGCGGGTCTGAATCTAGTTTTCTTTTTCGCTTTGGGTTTTCTTTGATTATTTATTTGATATATACAGTAGTAGTTCTTCTTCTTCCCAATAATAATACACTAGTAATCAACTACGAATTTGATAAGAAATAAAGAACAATCATATAACAAATGTATGGTAAAGCCTAACTACTACTACTACTACAACATACTCAGTACTGCCCGTGTTACACGGGCCATTTGAAAATTGGAAGGGTTCCTTTTTCATCATTCCAATGCGAATATATAATTTAGTTCCGAGAAGAAAAAATACGAAAAATGTCTCCTGATCGATCAAATATCAATATCATCATCATCATCATCATCATAATAAAGTTATGTTTTGAGCTAGTGAAAATTAACCACATTGAAGCTTATAAAATGATCGTAAGATTTGGAAATTGCGTAGGGATCGGAATTAAAGTCCTCGGCTAGCTAGTTATTGGTCACCCCAACATTCGCAGCTGACCCGTAGAACCCTTCTCTTGATCCCATCATCCCATCCTCTCCTTCCTAAATTCATTTTTAGAAAAAAGTATTATAATACAGCTAACTAATTCTATCCATATCGATCACCTGATTATACATATACTTAAAAGTAGTAACCTGTTGTTGGCGCACGTTTGCCTTCTTCGTGGGTGGATGATCCGCCATGAGACCAAAGTGTATGTGAGGGAAATGAGCCCACTGCTTCACCACACACATGCATTATAAGTATAAACTGCTCAATTTTTTTTTTTGAAAAAGAAATATAAACTGCTCAAATTGGATTTATTATTTTGAACTCTATATATTTTATATAATTTTTTTTTTTTGTAAAACTGTATTAAAGAAACTCAATTTTTTTGTCGCAAAGGTTATCCCTTACTATCAAAGCTATTATATTTTATATAATATAGATCATATAAGTATAAATCTTATAAACAAAACATAAAAACTGGTCAAAAATATACGTATATATATGAGAAACTAATCCCGACTAAATGTCTGCTTGAGGACTTTATTGAAGCCCTAGAATAGATTCTATTGAAACCCTAGAGTAGATTCTGACACTATTCTAGCTAAAATATGTTGGACATATACAGTAGGCTTATCATTATTTTATAATACGTTGGATTGTTACTATTATTATGTTCTTCTTTTTAAAAAAGCAACGTGAGAATCAATGTATGTAGCTCCAAAACTCATATCTAGGTGCAGACCTCAGTTTATATATACTATTATTCAAGTCGTAACGAGTAAGTATGCTTATGCATATATGTGTGTATATAAGAAAGAAAAAAGTGTAAAAGAGAGAAGGGTATAATATAAAGAGTAATGTACGTTTTTGGCAGCAGCACTGAAGGCTTCTCTGTGGCTGATATCAGGGTTGCCTGCCTTTATACGTTGGATCTCCTCCCTGTCGAATTTATATTTGTTAAATCTCTCTCTGTCACATCATCTTTTTTTGTAAATACGAGTAAATGGTTAATTAGGGAAATGATCCCATATTAAGCAAAGGAATAAAAATTTACTTGATGAATCGGTTGTAAGCAGATGGTACTCTTTGTCGCTTCTCTGGGGCTGCTTTTTCACAAAGAAACAAACAGAACATATTCAATTTTCAAAAATCTTCATTTGTATTAACATTATTGATATGTGTATATATATATATATATATATGACTCCCAAAAAATCTTTAAGAAAACTCACAAAAAATAATCATATAATAAAGATAACATCTCTCTCTATCTCTCCTAGCTCTCTCTCTCTCTNACTATTATTATGTTCTTCTTTTTAAAAAAGCAACGTGAGAATCAATGTATGTAGCTCCAAAACTCATATCTAGGTGCAGACCTCAGTTTATATATACTATTATTCAAGTCGTAACGAGTAAGTATGCTTATGCATATATGTGTGTATATAAGAAAGAAAAAAGTGTAAAAGAGAGAAGGGTATAATATAAAGAGTAATGTACGTTTTTGGCAGCAGCACTGAAGGCTTCTCTGTGGCTGATATCAGGGTTGCCTGCCTTTATACGTTGGATCTCCTCCCTGTCGAATTTATATTTGTTAAATCTCTCTCTGTCACATCATCTTTTTTTGTAAATACGAGTAAATGGTTAATTAGGGAAATGATCCCATATTAAGCAAAGGAATAAAAATTTACTTGATGAATCGGTTGTAAGCAGATGGTACTCTTTGTCGCTTCTCTGGGGCTGCTTTTTCACAAAGAAACAAACAGAACATATTCAATTTTCAAAAATCTTCATTTGTATTAACATTATTGATATGTGTATATATATATATATATATATGACTCCCAAAAAATCTTTAAGAAAACTCACAAAAAATAATCATATAATAAAGATAACATCTCTCTCTATCTCTCCTAGCTCTCTCTCTCTCTCTCTCCCTCTCACTTCTCGTTATCATCATCACTTCATCATTATCTTTCTTACGATCTACCCCCAAAAATATATCAATTGGCGTCTATAGGTATAGCTAGATTTCCGGGGGATAAACAGATGACTTGTTAAATTTTCTTTTGTGGAGACAATTTTTTCTTTCAAAAAAAAAAAAAAAAAGCATATATGCGAGAGAAGTCAAATACTCGGGAAATAAAAATGAAAATCGAAGTTTCGAAAATCCAAAACAAAAAGAAACGAGATTGTTTGGGGTATATATGTGAAACGAAATGATAAATGAATGGATAGGGTTTTTGTGAAATAATTAGGGTTTGTTCTTGTATATGTGGAGATGCTGAAAAAAAAGAATAGAAGATAGAATGTTACGTCTATTGGCTGGTGGCGGCCGAGGCATCTCCTGCAGTCCGTTGCGAGCCGCCATAGCCAAAGACTCATTTGGGTGGTGAGCTGCACCGTGGTGGCTCATCATCATGTTCATGTTTATATTCTGCCCTCCGCTTCGCATCTCCTCCTAACAAAATGAAATCATCAGCAGACTAATTGGCAAAAACAAAACTTCTTTGATTAATTTTGCTGTTTCTCGAATTATGAAGCCCTAGCCATTGCCATTGCGGATTGTCTCTATGCAGCAAGAACCTAGTATAAGATCTAGCATGTGATGCTAACCAAATTAAACTTTTTTGGATTTCCACAATAATTCGTTTCTCGAAAAGCCCTAATTAATTATTACCCTATTTCTCTTGAAAGAAATAAAACCCTATTTTTTCCCATGTTTATAAAATTGATGTACCAAAAGATTGGGAGGAGGAGGAGGAGGAGGTATAAAGGAATGGCCAATGTTGGAAACGGAGGGAAGAAGAAGAGTTCTCATGTTCACAGTGACCGACAAAAGATTTGAACAGTGTCCGCATCTCACCGTCACCGTCTTGAACAAACTACTCGGAGGAACACTCACCTGCCGCCAATCACGCATGAATTAATTTATGTGAAACCCTAGCTAGAGCTAGAAATTTTGATATACGGATATATTGGGATGAGATAAGAATCCAAATTTACAGCAAGGACAGTGTCGCAGAAGCTGCAATGGACGTAACAGAGCTGGTCCGTAGATGAGATGTGGTCCGGTGGATAAGCTGGAGCTGAGGAGGACGACATGGACATGCTCGACATCGACTCTTTCTTTTTTTTCTTTTTTTTTTTCTTTTGAAACAAAAAGGAGTAAGAGAAGGGTTTGATTTGATTGAAAAGATATGACTGATCGATATTCAGATAGAAGTAGATCCCTCTTTCCACCACACTTTTTGACAATTGTGTTAGTGTTGGGTGATGAGCAGTACCTTATAAATGTGTAGTACTTCTCCAGAAGTTGAAGTCGAGAAAGAAAGAGAGAGAGAAAGAACGGTGGAGAAAATAGAAGAAAGATGTGGTTTAGAGAGAGAGAAAGAGAGAGAGAACTTTCTCTTTATGTAAATATGAAGGGACACTGTACCTAAACAAATTGGGAGACATGTGATGTAGAAGAGGCCATTGCTGCATACCTGCATTCTCATTTAATTTACCACCCTTTTGAACCGGGATTTTCTTATTCCAATCCATCCTTTTCTTATATTTTATATTGAATCAGATTTTTAAAACACTAATTGATATGTGATTAAAAAGAGAACGAAATCAAAATCTCATAAAAATATTGACACCAGAGTATTTGAAATTAAATAATTAGCTATGTATAGTACTGTAATTATGTAGCTGGTCGGTGCAGAATAAATAAAAAGATTTCAAAGGTTTATATAAAATGTCAAGATTTGTGCAGCAGCAAACATATTACATACGACAAACATCTTAACTTTTTTTGTTTTTCTAATCAACTATTTAAACCTCATATAAACGGAAACAAACAAAGCTTCAATTTGGCAATTAGTGTCATGACACATACATGTAGATAATATTTAACCATAGCAATAGGGTTAGGGGTTTATTTGAACAATATAATGCTGAACATCGAAAATGAAAATAAACTAAACATGTTAACATTAAGTCCGGAGTTGAAGTTTTCTTGTTTGGTAAAGCATCTGTTACGTGGTCGCACGCATCGGTAACACAAATAACAATATATATATATATATAGCAACTACTGTACAATTTAAACCTCAGATAAAGAGGGGGAAAATTAGATAATTAAGGCTGGTGTTGTTTTCATAGACCTAAAAGCAGGAGTACTTGAAACTTGATTGGGTGTTGTGGTGTCTCAGCAAAATCCTTGGCATTTTACACCCATAGAGTTAATTAAAAGTAGTCATAAATATGTTTTTGTTTTTACATGCACATACACTCGCAGTGAATCCAAGTCTTCTGCGTATCGAGGTCATTACACAGGTCTACTCCGCAAAAGAAGAAGATAATGTAAAATAAATAAACGAAGTGAAATCTTAACTGGTTACGGTTTTGAATTGAATTCAACTGAAATACTTTTGATTTTTAGAAAAAGGAAATATGAATGACGCAAAGTTCGATGAAGTGGGAGAGAGAGGGAGAGGAAAGGGACTTGTGCATGGAAGTGATTAAGCAAAGGCTCATTCATCAGTTGTTTTCACACTTAATAACATTTCTGCCACACCACTCTTTCCCTCGATCCTCGTCAATTCCATGCCTTTTTTTATTTCTATTATTGTAGTAGTATATACATTCTCTATATTCCTATGTATATCATTTTGTCATCATTATTTCAATTTACCCGCAAGTGTGTTGTTTCACTAAATTCCATAATACAGGACCACCATTTTGGTGGTAATTTTCCAATTCCCGTGGTAATTATTAGGTCATAGTGAAAATCAAATTTATATATACAGAAATTATTATCATCTTTTTTTTTTTCTGGACTAATTATTATGACTGCCCCGATGTACATAGAATATGATATTTGTAAGAGTCAAATAGTATAAAATAAATACTCCTTTGTTCTTAATAGATTGATATTTTAGATTTTTTTCTTGTTCTTAAAAATGATGTTGTAGATAAAAACCTTGAAATAATTTTTTCACTTTATGTTCTTTTTCACATGACATGTTATTTATGGTTTATATTTTCCTTTTCTATCAAAAAGTAATTATAAACTAATTCATAAACAAGTTCTTTTTACTTTTTCTTAATATATGTTGTCAAAACATCAATCTAATAAAAATAAAGAGAATAGTAGTATTAAAACATATATATATATATATATATATTAGGTGTATTAATTTGCACCTATCACACACACCTATGCTATGTTATTGAATAAAGTCGTAAGAAAATAGTTGTATGAAATAATCAGTTCATTATTAATATGTTGGTTGAAACTTGAAAGATTCATCATAGGATTGATGGATAATTTTTTTTATTAAGATTTTAATCATAATTTACCATTGAAAATATCTGTGTTTAGGTTCGATATATATATGGTATGATATCAAATGAAATAAACAATGAAAGCAGAGAAAGACAGAAAGACAGAAAGACAGAAAGACAGAACATTAAAATCGAGGAAGACACAAGGCGTCGAAGTTGACTAATTATAAAAATAATAATGGCGAAATCATGTTACGGAAATTAAAGCAACAAAAAGTTAAAGAAAGAAGAAGCTTATTTAAGAACATATACTGTTTTTGTTTCCGATTTGACCATTCATATCTCAATCTACCTTACACACACATATCTCTATATTGTACAGAGCTAGGCTAGGCATGTATTGTTTGTCAACAACGACGGACCGACAGAGATCTCTCTCTCTTTTTTTCTTTTACTTTGAAAGATACTTTAATTTCCCTCTTGTGTTTTGGTTTGGTTTTTTTTTTTTTTTTTTTCTAAATTTTTATTAGGACTGTATTTAAATAGATATTTGAAAACTGTTTCAAAATAATTTATTGAACTTTTGCACCGCCTGAATGAATGGGTGAGAGAGTGAGAGAGAGCTGTCATTTCTCACACACACAAACACTTTGGAAAACAATCAACATCTAAGTATGCACGTGTATGTGTCTGTCTTTCTCTCTATTTTCTCATTAACATTCCCGTTTCTAGCCATTTTATTCGCAGTGCCACGGTTTTACACTTCACTAGGCATATCTTTTCAAGACCTCTAACAAACCAACCAGAACTACTTTATGTGTAGTGAAATAACAACATATTTCTAACTTGTTTCTTTTCTTTTTTAACTTGTTCAGTCTCATCTATCTTACCATTTTTGAATTACATTTTTGTGTTATCCTCTCTTATCTTTGTATTCAAACAAGTCTCAACTAAATTCTTTACAATCCTTACAATCAAACACAATCATTTCCTTATTTGATAATATTAATTTCCTAAAAACTATCTACCTAATTTAAATCAATATGTTAGACTAAAATATAATTCTCCTTACACTTTTATTTAATCTTATATTTAATTATTTTAATTACTATTTAATACATAAAGTTAATAAAAAAATTTCAGCATATGATGTGATTTGAATTTTTATAAACGGATATATATTTAAAAAATTTCTTAGGATATTTATAATCAAACAAGTATATCCACATATAGAGCTCGAAATACATTTTTGAAGTACAATAGAGTACCATCACTTTTTGGCTTTTTGCTAACTTCGGGTCAGATTTTTAACTAAAATTATAGCCGATTCAATTATCCGGATCCTCCTTAAAATTACCGAATATTTTGGACCGGTTTTTAATCTATAGCGTACTTATTTACATCCAATTAATGTTAATTAATGCCCATTGTATCCTAAGAAAGATCTAATTTATAACACAAATTCTGTAATCACATCCCTATAATATAGCAACTAATTCAAGATAAAAACATCTTAGGAAATATCTAATTTGCGTTTAATAAATGATTACATATTTGCTAAGTTCTTATTAGCTTTATATGTACACTATTAATCCAATAATATTAATTGAGAATAAAAATAAAAATATGACATATCATTCATTCCTAAATCATAACTAACAAAATCATAAAATGTATATTCTCAACTTGGGAATCAAGAGTTTATACAAACATTATCTACAATTGTTAACAATATATATATAGATGCAATTCACCATCGACTACAAGCACCACAAAACTATTACAGTATCATATCAACAAAATAATAGACCTGTGGTGTACGGGGTAAAACCTAATATATATTATTTAGGATGATGATGACTCTTAATTTCTTGCATGCTAAGAGCATCTCCATTGGTTGCATTTAAGCAAAGTTGCTAAAAACATTAATTTTGAATAAAAGTGAATAAAAGTGAAGTTAACAAACTTCTTAGGAAATTTTCTGTTTTTATGGTTCATTGGTAGTATCTAATATTGTGGTCACTAATTTAAATTTATTATTTTGAAAATTATTATAGTATAATAAAATTTGTTTATTATTTTTAATATTGTATATTTATAAAAACTTGAAACTGAATATACTCCATAAACAAGTCATGAAGAATCTGCAGAGTAATTTAGACTATTTATAAGAATGTTTCAGTTTATAAGTCTGTGTGAAATATTATAAACTTACACCATAAGCTTTTTATTACTGTTCTTGATGAGCAGATCCACTAATTGTGATGATTTCTTATCTGCTTCGCATTCCATATACTATAGAGAGAAGGAGAAATACACGGCTAAGAAACGCATAAATAGGAAATGTACATATTTATACATTGAACTTATACTACCTCAACACCTTCTGTTTGTGTAGCTGAAAAGAGGTCAGTCCTCCTCTGCTTTTGCAAGCGAGAGATAATGTAATTCACCCAGCTTCTAGAACCCCATCTCCAAAAGTCTATCTGCCTCATCCAAAATAAGAATCTACATATGCAAAAAGGTTCAACTATAAACTTCAAACAGTTTAAGTAACAATCTAAACTTTCAAGTTGTTTAGAAATCATAACCAAATCCAACTATAGTATCAACAACATCATCTTAAAAGAAAGATAAATCCATGATTAACGAAAACTACCTCAAGATTTCTGATATATCATGGTTTTTGTGGTTTTTAACCATGATATAAGGAGTCTTTTTGAGTCTTTTGATTTGTTTTCTAGGATGTTTTTGAGTCTTTGCAGGTTTTCTAGGACTTTGACACATAAGGAGCAAAGTGGAGCAATTTGGATCATTTTGGAGCATAAATCTCGAAGAATCAATTTGGACTCGGATCAACACACTACAACAAATTTGTCCATTCTTAGCGTTCGATAAATGCTATTATATGTGATACACAGCGTTTTTGTAAATGTTGTCTCTGCCCAAGCTATAATAGACCCCCATACAATAGCGTTTTTTACTCCTGCTATTATATCGTTATATATAATAGCGTAATGTCGGCGTTATAAATGTTTTAAATATAGCGTCTGTAAATGTTCTTAAAAATTATTCAATAACATTATTGCACTGCTATTATAATTTATATTGTTGCAATATTTTATTGTTGTTATATTTAATATAATGTCTTAATATTTGTGCTATGATTTAGTATTTTTTTGATAAAATTAAAATCCATTGTGCTATATTACCTGTTCATATTAGAACTATTATATGGTTACATTTTAAAAGTGGAACCTGTTTTATATGAAAATATATATAATATAAAACATCCAACAGATACACTTTAATCCAAAAATTATATAAGTCTCAACGTACATAAGTTTCAATATCATAAGTTCCCATAAGATAAACTTCATAAGTCTCAATACCATAAGTTCCCATAAGCTAAACAACACAAGTCTAAATAGCATAAGTTCTCGTAATCTAGACAAAGGTACTTCAGTTTCAAACCATTACCACTTTGTCCTCTGGCCATGCTACGAAAGTCTTCAAACAGTCCTTAATGATACTAATTTTTGTTGTAGGTTTCCATAGAAATGTCTCAGGTTTCAAGACCACATCCACAAATACCTTTACTACATTAGGTCCGATTGGAAGTCCATTAACCAATGCATCTAGTTCTTTTGACTGCCAACGTCCTTCAGCAACAACCACTTCTTCATTTCCTCTCCAATTTAGTAGTATACACTTGTTTGCAGAAGCTGTATTTGGACTCTGAAACATGTGAAAATATATGTTATTGATTATCAAAATACCCAGTTATATACATATATGTTATTTTTACCTTTGGCGCATTGTCTTCGTGGAAAATACAATTGTCATCTGGCCAAGCAAGCATTTCTCCAACAGCTTGTTCCATATTCAGGATGTTAGTTGTAGGTCTACATAGGAATGCATCTGGTTTGATTGCATTTTCTACCAACACTTTATAGGAGTTAGGCCCTAATGGAATCCCATTCACAAAGTCTTGAGGATCAGAAGACATCACAAGAGCTTCAGCAACAATCTCACCAGTACCATTATAATCCAGAAGCAAACACTTAGGATGTGCTCTATTAGTGACACTCTACAAATATTTTCATCGTTAAAAGTTAAATGTAAGTTTAAATTAATGATATATGATCTACTGCAAAAAAAAAAAAAACATGATTACGTACCCTTGCAGCTGAATTTTCCCCGACCTCAGGTTCTCCTCTCTGGTACATAAAAACAAAAGGTAACTAAGAACTAATGAATCAATACCATTTCACTCTAATAATGTTTTAATGTTACAAANAATGTTAAAAGACTACTAACCTTCAAATGTTCAATGACAGCTTGTAAGTCATCTACTTTTCTTTGTAAACTAACTTGCTTTTCTTTCATTTCAGCCATACACTTACTGTTGACTTGGAAAAAAGACAGTTTTGTCATACTCATCCCTCTGCCCATAGCCCTTAACCGACCAGGATTATCAGCTCCTAACAATTATGAAACCTGAGGAACACTCTCCAACTCAGCTGCCTTTCTCTGAATATCAAATAAACAAATGCATAAACAATTTACATTATCTGACTACTAATTCATAAACATGCAAACAGAAAATATAGAGTATAGTCTAGACTGACAATCTTTTCAGCGGCGACAGTATTAACCGGCGTTCCATCTTTTTTGGTTCTTGACTTTACCCAAACTTTCAGCCTTGTGACCTTAGATGGTTCAGGGCATTCTTTTTTCTGAAATTAAATAAAGAAATGATATTACAAGTAATGATTTGACAATATAGCTAAGATCATACAATTAAAAACTCACCATCTCTTCTGCTAGTCTAACCATTCCTTTACGGCTGCAAGTGTGAGGAATCTGTTTACGCCTTCGTTCCTTGAATTTATCACTAACAACCTACGTAGAAATGTTGTTAAAATATAGAAAGTAAGAAATGTTATAATAAAATCACCAAACTTATAACAAGCAAGTACCTTAAAGTTGTTGCTAGTCTTCAATCTGATAAATTTGCGCCAATCATTAATCGGGATATTCTTCGGTCGCATATTCATCCTGGCTTGGTTATTAGGAGCTTTTCTGATCTTAGTTACAAGACATGATTTAAAACACCCCCACAAACATCCCATCTGGCTCATGATATAGGTCTTTTGATACTCTTCATCAAGTTCAAATCTAGCCTGTATTTACATTGATAAAAACATTGTGAACAATGAGTGGTAATTAGAATAAGCTATATTTAACATATTTGTAGTGGAAAAAATGCAACCTGAATGGATTTCCAGAGAACTGTCAGCCCCTGAGTTCACTTCACCATGGTGATACCAATCTTTCCCCAACTTGTAAGTCTCATCCATGCCTCTAATTACTAGATGAGCAACCACAACACTACACGAATGACGATCTACATTTCTACAGTCAACGCATGGGCATATTACCATGCCACTATCTCCTAACTTAGCAGCCACCGTCCGGACAAATTTCCAGGCACCTATTTTGTATGATGGATCAAGTCTTCATTGTATTTGGAAGGAAGAACGACACACACGAAGATACCGAATGTCTATATTCATTTGTTGAAATCCTAACAATATGTAATCAATTACATACCTGCTAAAATGAACCCATTCCTTGTCCAGCATTTTAGTTTTTAAACAGTTGAATCTAAAACTAAGCATAAGTTTTTAAACAGTTAACAAAAATCAATACAAAAATCTAAATAAAGCATATTTGAGAAATCAAGCACATGAAGAGGACACAAACGAGATTAAAAGTGAAATTTACTTTCGACAGATTTGAGAAATCAAGCACATGAAGAGGACACAAACATGCAATTTTCATATTCGACCAAAATCAAACTAACCTGAAATTTTAACTAAAATGTGAACAAACTTACAGATTTGTTGTTTAGGTTTTAGATTTCTCTTCTCTCAAGTTTATCTTTGTTGTTGGACGAGCTTGACACCTCACAAAAGGAGATTTAAAGTGAAATTTAGGTTACTGATGAAGAATGAAATTGAAAAAAAAAACAATTAGCTGTCTAATTTCAGGTTACCTTCGTATGAGAAATCGAAGAGGAGAAGATATAGCTCGACTAGAGAAATCAAAGAATAAGATACAAACCACGGGCGACACAGAGACAGAAGGAAATCGAAGAAGAAGATACAAAGATAGAAGGAAATCGAAGACGTCGACGGCGATTGTGTCTAGGTTTTGAGATTTAGAAAGAGAACCGAAGGGATGAGGACAAAAAAATATCTGAGACCTTTTATTTTTTTGTTCTAAGTGTTAAAGCGGTTGAATAAATTTTTTGGCTAAGTGTTAACGCGGTTGAATAAAATTTTGGGCCGCCAAAGTGACTTTCGCTTCCCGTTTATGCTAAAAATGGGCTTAGCACTAATAAAATGTTGTAATATAATTGCTAAAATCCGAAACTATTCTTTAACAGCAGTTACATAATTAGTGCTATCAATTGGTGCTATCGATGAGCAAATTTGTTGTAGTGAAACAAGGGCATCGATCGACACCACTTAGGAGCATCGGTCGACACCCTCTTCAGCCGATGAAGAATCACAAATTTGAAAATTTTACAAAGTTGCCCAAAGTTTTCCATATTTGCAACACAAGTCCCTGGCGTGTTTTAGCACATATATATAGTGTTTTTGGGTTTTAGAAAACCCTTAAGTTTTATTCTAGCAAGTTTTATTTTCTGCAACCCTGTGAGATTTTGAGAGCTTTTGGGAGAGAGATCTGAACTGCTTTGAAAGAAGAATTCTTAAACTCCTTCCTTACTCTTTTAATCTCAATTGCTTATTATTCAGAATTATGTTTTGTTCTTTATTGAATATGTCTGAGTAGTTTGCTTGTTAGGTTCAGGGTTTTTCACAGGGATTTTATGATTTATTAGATCTGTTTATTTAGGATTCTTTATCTTTCTAGATCTTCATCATAGGTTGTTCTTAATGTTAGATCTTTGATTAGTCATTTGGATTTGGATATTAGGACTATTGATTGATATGAGAATATAATTGATTATTCTGACAAAAACCTTTTGATGAGCAAAATTACTTTCATCAAAGAGATTCGATTGAGTGATTTTGAGAACAGTTTAAACCTGTTTTAAAGCTGATTTTTAACCTAGAATTTTACAAAGAGATTTGGATTTTCTGATTTTAAATTTAGATAATATTTGCAGTGAGAACTGATTTATTTTCAAAAGAGTTTAGAGTTCTAGATCTGATTTTTAATTGTTTAAATCCTAATTAATTTATTGATTTAATATTTTGTAATTTCCTAAGAAATTCCCTAGACCTATCTTTTTGATTTCTTGAATTTACAACAGTTTTATTTTAATATTTTGCATTGCCTTTTTAATTTAAATCATTTTGTTTAGCGTAATAACAAAACTTTATAATTTATTGTGTTTGATTTTGAATCTATGTGGAATACAACTCCTAAGTATTAAGGGTGACCTCTTAATTTGAGAGAGTAGCTCTAGGATAAATTTGGGCATATCAATTTCGAAATTCAACAATCTCCGGTCGTTCCATTATATCTGAAAACCTTCCAGGTGTACCAATCAAGAGATTGCAGCCTTCTTCTTCGATAATCTTCACGTCAGCTCTCACCTCTTGGCCTCCAACAAGTAACACAAAGATCACATTAGCTAAAGTGGAAACAAATGGATGTGCCACCATTATATACCTGCGTTGATAGCTCTCTTGTTGGCGATATAATCACCCCCATGACCTGTAATCCAATTTCACTAAGCATCAAACCTAAAACATAACTATCAAACTCCACAAACCTTACAATCTAAAAAATCAAAGATTGAACTTGTAACATAAAAATCCTAAATTTCCAGATTATCTTTACCTGGTGAGGCTTCGGAGGGTAGGAGGTGGATGTACGGAGGATTTCAACGAGTGGGAGGACGAAAGCTAGTGTTTTTCCAGAGCCAGTGGCAGCGTCGACGGCGATATCCTTGTAACGGCATAGTAAAGGAATCGTGGCGGCTTGAACCGGAGTGCTGAACCCGAAATTAGATTGACTAAGCGCCTCAATGATATCTCCAGAGAGTGGAGGTTCGAGGTTGGAGAAACGCAATTCCCAATTAGCAATTCCTAATCTTAACCAAATAGATCAAAACAAAGGGTAAATAAACAGTAGAGAAATCACTTTCAAAGATCTATTTTTTTCAAATCAAACGTTGATTGACAACAGCGAGAGTAGAAATTGGATAATACCTCGTATGAAACTCTTCCTCGATGACGAAAGAGAAAAGACGACAGCGATCAACAAAAAAGAAAACACCGCTTTTATTTTTTATTTTTTTCTCTAAAATTTTATTCAGAAGCTGACACGTGTTAGCTAAGCATCGTTTCTAAAATCTCTAATGTAAAGATCGATTGTTAGTTAATTAATATTTTTGATTTACTTTTTTAGCATTTTAAGCTAACAACTTTGCTTAAATGCAACCAATGGAGATGCTCTAACCTATGAATAGCTTCTGTAAAAATTCTTGTTGTGACCGACAGACCGAGAGAAAAATTGATTTCTCAAATTTTTTGATGCCCATCCTTGATAATATCTCTAAAAGTTTTGATCTTACGTAATATTTTGTCAAGACCTTTGTAATATCTTAACTGAGACTAGACAATCGCCTTGTAAAAACATGCTCCAAACGTTTTAGATGCCCATTAGAAGTGTCTTAATTACCCGGAAGTACAATAATAATCTCTTGAAATCCATCCATATAATATTATACTGCCTACCAAAAGCGCAATTATGATTTTGCGTTGTTCTAACCAAGCCACTCTGGCAAGCCAAGTTTTAGGGGAAAAAGAAGAAAGAGCAGACTATTGTGTAAAATGAAAACATGATCGGATATACTTTGATGGTCGACGGACATTACATAAACTGTGTGTAAGTAATGTATATTAATTAGAGATTGATGGTGAAAGGCACTTTTGTAGGCGGCAGCCATAAAGCAGCGTCGATGAATTTGGGTAACGTAAACTGTCGAGCTTCTTCGGGATCGGATATAACATGAAAGCCGGGCCAATCAACCCGGTTATCTGTACCGGAACCCGGACCGGAGTTTTGATACTCCCCGTAATACAAGGTGCTACGAGCCGTTGCATTACTCCAATCCATCCATCCTTTGGGTTCGATCAACTGATCAAGAAATGTTCCCATCACCACCGTCCGGGCATACGGTCTCCACGGACGGCCCAGATACGTTTTCACGCCATCAAGCTGCACCCCCGGAGCTCCTCTCACCACGGAGTTATGGATTACGATTCCCGTTGTCTGATTCGGGTTGACCCGGCTCTGTGCGACAATGGCGTTCACCCCATTCGGTGGGCTACGTGCATATATCCGACAGTTTTGGAAATAGGCGGCGGCGTTGCCGAAAATGAAATCGACGGTGCCGTATACGTCGCACTCCCTGAAAAACTGGCGCCCCGAGTGGACGTAAAGCGTATCTTGATAGCCTTCGATGCTACATCTGTAAAACACTGACATGTCTGAATCCGATCTCAGAGCCACCGCCTGATGTTTCTCCGGCCCTGCCGTGTTTCTTATCGTCATGTCTCTCCCCACGAAACCGTCCCTCTCAGCCACTGGTCAGTTTTATACAAAACTTATTTAGTAAGTCATGTGGTATTGTGGTGTGTGTTGTGCCGGATATATATAAATAAAGTGTAATAATGTCTAATAAGGTCTAACCAAAAGTGGCGGATTTGAAAGTGTAAAATCCTCGGCCTTTGCTTTTGTCGCCGGTGATGATGGTTTTGCCGATACCGTCGCCGATGATCATCATGTTATTAGACTTGATTCCTTACCTTTACATATTCCTCATAAACTCCTTGCTTGACATGTATGACATACCTTGGGCTTTCTTTGGGCCTCTTTCCTGCACCATTCACGGCCTCTTGGATGGTCTTGTAGTCTCCGGACCCATCTTGAGCCACCACTACGTCCACTTTTTCATCTATCACAACAGACGGCGCCGTTTTCATTTCTACTTTTGATGTCCCAAACTCCTTCCACTTTGTTTCCCTCCTCTGTTATTTTTTTTTTTACCAAATAGAGTTAAATTAACAACGAGTGAATTCTTGATAGATATTAGCATGGTTTTGGAGATCGTTTTACCTTGTTGATGGCCAAGGCGTTAATGACATCAATGGTGATGCTATCCAAAGAATGAGACGAGACACCGAGTTCTGAAATCTCTTCCTGACATGTGTCTAGGTTGGTGAGTGCAGTGCTGAGCCATGCTTGCACGTCCCACCTAGAAGAGTACGCGTTCTTGGGACACAACAGGCTCTGGTTGAGTCTATGGATAGTCCGCTCGTACAGATCCATACAGTCCTCCCACGCTTGCTTTGAACCAAATTGTGGCCCGAGAGAGTACGTGTCCCCCTTGGCTTTCACTGCCCCATCTAGTGTTCGTTCTACGGCCACTTGCAGGAACTGTGTCGTGCTTCTTATGGGTTTGTGTTCAATCATCAGAGTATTGCATTCACCCGGGTGCGGGGTTTCATCGCACATCTCGATTCCAACAACCATTGTGGTAACGTAAGTTATTGTCAGAATTATAATGAAACATTTTACAATTACTACACCTTCCATCGTTTTGATTAATTTTCAGTGAGGTAACATATCATATGTATGATGATTTTTATATATAGATTTTTCCCTGTCTGTGATGTACTCTTCTTTATAAGTTACAATTTGGTTTGGTTACAACTTTTAAATTTGAATTAACGCATGTGGCAGTTCTAACCTTTGTTAATTAAAATGTCTTCTAGTTTTTGATTTATTACTCTTTCAAATGTAGTTAGGTGTACTAATAAATTTTGATTAAAGCACATTGATTTATTTCATAACTTAAACCTGTAATAAATTAAAATAAGTGTAAAACATCACAAAATAGGAATCATCAACTAAAGCTGGGAAAACAGATGAGTACTAATAATCCGCAATTAAAAAGAGTAAACCTCACTTAGTCACTACTACAAGTCATCAGAGAAAGTTGCCCTAAAAGTAGAAGAAGCCCTCAGGTTGTTCTAAAAGATAAGCGTACAGAGTAACTAACATTCAGCTTCATTCACTCAATCCTCCTAACAACTATTGTACAGACACAGCAGAGAGTTAATCTGAAACCTAATCTTCCATCTTGAGTGAGACTCAGTCAGCTGGTAAAGATATGTTGATGTCAGTGGCGGAGTTTCTCGGTCCGTTGGTCCAGCTGGACATACCAAATGTAGATGGTGGCTGCTCCCTGTCTGGGTTTGACGATGAGAAAACTGAAGCTGGAGGAGGAGGTGTAGGCAATGACAAGACCGTGGCAGGGGTATGCTCAACCCTTTGCTTCCTCGGTTTCAGATGATCTTGTTGATCACTCGTTATGAAACTGCCAACAACAACCTGTTTTTATGAAACAGCAACAAAAACTTATGAGAAGACCAGAGACGATTTCAAGAATTCACGTAAATGTTGCTGGATTGGTGGGTCACCTGAATCGGAGTGGCAGCAATGAACAAACCGGCCACACCACCACCAACAACACGACCATCAGGACCCGCCAAAGAGACGCTCATGCCACCAGACCGACCTCTTGATCCTCCTTGGTTCTCTGTTTCCATGAAAGAACCAGACAGGGACAGTATCTCAAACCGACCCTGCCAGGAACCAAACACCCTATTATAGTAAGATACTCTGTTTCACTTTCTTCCGTAACTTTAAAATAGAGTGAGAGAGACAAAACCTCGTAGGTGAGAGTACCACCACAGGAATCGGGCTGGCGAAGAGTAACGTTTGATACCACGCCATTTGCTGATAAGATACAAATAGCTCGTGGTCCTTGTTGTGAAAAGGAGATGATCCTCATGGTAATATCCTTGAATAAAACCAAAAACAAACAAAGTGGTTGCTAAGTACGAAACAAACACACAAATCTCCTTTTTAAGTGAAATGTAACGACTAAATTAATTTTTACTTGATACTACATACCTCACCAGTGTTCACTGTGATTATATGTGGTGTGAAATTTGATCCAACACCACTCTCAAGTCCAAACTTTTGACCTGAAAACGATGGTTCAAAGTTACACTTTAAAGGCACTCACGAAAATAATAAACTGGCTCAACAAAGTTAAAGCTCGTACACATAGTTTCAGCCACCATATAACCGGGTTATTCTCATCTCAATGGTGCGTAGCTATGTTACTATAAACAAAACAAATTGCAAGTTCTTGATAACTTTTAGCAGTTGTGTAAACTATATAGACTGCAAATCTAAATATGTGTGTGTTATACAAAATCACACATTTACACACATAATAATGAAATCTGTGAACATAGGCAATTATGAACTACAGATTCCAAATAAAATGTGTCAAGAAAATGAGCAAAGAAAACTTGCAAGTAATTCATATATTAAGGAACATTGAAGTAGCTCAAATGCAAAAGAGCCAAGTGTTAAGAAGAAATCAAGTAAAGTTTATAATATATATAAGAATATCAGGAACGGTTTTAGTTTAGTAGAGAGAGAGAGATGGAAGAGTTACCAGAAGAAGAAGAAGAAGGGAAAGGAGAGGTGGTCTTATGGATGTTGAAATGAAAAGCACCATTGAGCTTGGGTCTTTGGGCTCGTTTCTTGACAAGAGGAGTTGTTGATGAAGAAGAAGGAGTGCCATTAGGTTCATATTTACGAGGCCTGCCCCTCCTCTTCTTGCCTGAGGAAGAAGGCAAAGGGGGATCCAAGGGAGAGAGAGAAGAGCCGAGGAAGTGGTTATGAGGGGGGGTCTCAGTCTCAGATGGTCTAGGAGCCATGTGATACGGAGATGGAGCTTCTGGTCCAATAACAGTCACGCCACCACCACCAGAGCTAATTCTGTCGCTTGTTTCCATTCTGACTGCAAAATTACAAGCAAAAAAAAAAAGGGTCAAACAAATGTGGTTAAGCTTAAATTTTTTTTTGTAAAGGTAGCCCCTAGGCCCTAGAGAGCATGTATGATGAGCAATCGCAGAAGCTAGTTTACAAAGTATAAAATAAAGATGGCATCTTTCAATCGATTCCGCAACAACATTCACAAGAAAAGCTGGAATTTTTCGAGAGGAACAAAACCAGACTACAACAGTCAGAGCTTGAAGAGTAGTAGTAGTAAACGCAAAATCAGCAGATTCAAGTAAAGAGAGATCTCAGAGACCAAGTGTTAGTTATATATAGGTAAAAAGGCAAAAGACCTGAAGCTTTTTTGGTTTGGGTCTCAACAACAAGTCTCCAAGTTGCTCTCTTCTTCACACTCAAACTTGACACAGCCGTTGAGAGAAGAAGAAGAAGAAGAAGAAGAAGAGATTATGACTCGCCTCTCACCTGGTCAGAGATGATGACGTTGACGTCTCTACGAAGAAAAAGATTCACACCGGAGATTAACGTCTCTCAACGAAGAAATTTCCGGGAAAATCGGAAGGAAAGGAGAAAAAAAAAAACAAATCTTTATGATCCAAAAGAGACAAACAGAGATTACTTATTTATTACTAATGTATTCCCCATACTCCAAACAAAAAAAAAACAAAAAAACAAAAACAAAAATGATGAAATAGAGGGAGAGACAAAATAAAAGAGAGAAGGAAAAGAAGACGAGAGAAGAAAATTATTAAAAATGAAAATAAAAAGCAAAAATATTAATTATCTTACCTTATTATTATTATAGACAGACGACGACAGTGAATTTTGGTTAATAAATACTTTCACGTCCGGATTGGAACTCTTTGAATATAAAATCTATACTAATAATTGTCACCCTTTCTTCCCTCATCTCCTTCTCGTAAGATAAAATTTTAATAGTCCTTTCTCCTTGACATTATTAATATGAAAATAATCTCAGTCACTAATTTATGAATTCTTCTCACTTCCTACAATTTGAAATTCAAACAAACTTGCGGCTGATGATACATTACTTTTGCATTCAGATTAATAATAATAATAATAAAATGGGAAAATGGAGAGCAGGCATGCAATTGGTAGGTGACACATCTATATTAACATAACGAATCAACCCGTTCCTTCCTTTGACCTCCTTTTTGACTCCTCCCTCTGACTCTCTCTCTCTCNTTTTTTTTTTTTTTTTTTTTTTTTTTTTTTTTACATATCATTTTTTTTTAAATCGCATAGCATACATATTCCAATATTACTATTTATTATTATTTAATAGGAATCACGTGTTTGGTACGAAATTTTTATCAACAACTAATTTCAAAATCAAATATTTGCCTAAAATAAATGGTCTCAAAGTCCTATATTGCTNTTTTTTTTTTTTTTTTTTACTTGAATTAGTGTTTAACACATCTGTGTGTTCAATTTTTAAATAAGAGAGATTCAATTTTAAGCGTATCTCGTTAGGATCACGGCACATGAGCAAAGCTTTTGGGTCATCATTACGTGTCAACGCTCTACTTATTTCCCTCTAATTATTTTTCCGAGGTCTCGAGACCACCTTCACCATTATTTTATTTATAAACTACTCCTGTATTATTTTAATTACCCTTTCCTTCGTTCCAATACATTATACCAACAAGACAACAACACAAGTGTGATTAACGTTAATGATTATTGATTTCTNAAAAAAAAAAAAAAAAAAAAAAAAAAAAAAAAAAAAAAAAAAAAAAAAAAAAAAAAAAAGGACAAATGGGGCGGATGCAACTATGCAAGCAAGCAAGACTCATTTAGGAAGCCAATTAGGCCACTGTGTTGGGCCTTCAACATTTGGGCCTGGCTTGCTTACCCACGTTGCACTATGTATTACAATTTTTCTTTACTCGACCAAATTATTTTTTCTCATTCAAAAAATTATACTATTGATGGGAGGGGACATGGGTGTCATGTCGACGTCTTGCGTGAGATGTGAGTTGCACTGCAATCCCATATCCAATAGAATCCTACTAACGCCCTTTTTTATATTTGTTAGTACAAAATATCAAGAAGAGATCCCTAACTAGTTAATACTAACATATGGTTTTGATCGGAGAAGATTGGCCTCCGGTCAAATACTTAGAGCAGACGAACTCACGGGCAAGAGCGTTGAGATCACCATCCTCTTCTGCTGGATCTTCCAGGCCTAACAATGTGCTCAGATCCACCGACTCTCCTGACTCTTCTTTTGCTTGTTGTCGTTGCATACAATTAATGTGTGACGACGACGATGATGACACATTGCTTTTGTTATCCACGACAGAAGCAATGAGTGGCTCATTAAATGAAGAGGCTGCTTCTGTCGTCGCTGAATTGTTTTGAGGATTCCCCTGAACAAGGCCTTGTAAGCTTGAGAGTTGAGTTTGTACGTCAGCCAACTCCGCCTGTAGATTCATCACCTGTTCACATACGGGACGCAGGTTCCATTAAATTATAAAAATAATACTAGTATAAGATTAGTTTAGTTATGATCGTATAGCATAATAATTGTATGTTTCTTGTTTGCTACATGGATGCTATAATAAATACCCCAACTCAAACATGCATTCGGACTACAGGTTGACACGATTATTTACGATTTATGAAGAAAACTTTCAAACTGTGTTGTTCAAGTTCAACTGACGTATTTAAAGATGACAAAGTAGGAAAGGTACAACCACGAAGAAGATTGAAATAGTATTTGACTTTTCTTTACCTCTGTTTTGGACAAACGAATTCTTGGGAAGACGCACATAAACTAATTTATGACACTTTTAAAAACTTTAAATGGGGTTTTATATGCAATTTTCAAAACTAATAAACAAGAAACCGAGATGCGATAAATGGAACTGTAAGCGGCTAAAACATGCTGCTAATATGTGATGTGATCTCATCATATAGTATTTATACGTTATAGAATGAGTTTATTTTATGGTGAACTGCATAATAGTACACGCATGCATGCCCTGTAAATCTTTATATAGATCAACAAACATGTACATTAATATAAATAAAATCATTAGGTAAGGTTACATATAGATATACGAATACCTGGTGTTGAAGGGCGAAGATGAGACCAACTTATCCGTAGACGGGGTCGCGAAGCCTAGCCAATGCCTCGTAAGAAAGCGTGACTACGGCGTCCAATCTTCGGCTCTCCGGAATCATCATGAGGAGCTTCGAGGCGTTGCTCGCCCCGAAAACCTTGTGCACGGCCGCGAAATGAGACGTCCCTTCCTCCGAGTCGAAGTATGGAGCGAAAACGCATTCCGACAGGCATTGCCGCCGGAGAAACTTGCATGCGCCGCACGGACCTCCACCGCCGGTGGTGCTCCCGCTCATCTTCTCTGTCAAGACTCAAGACGTAACTTTCTCTATTGGGAAGCAGAGTCGTCGCCGACCAATTATATAAATCCAAATCCAAATAGACGTATAGAGAGAGATACGGATAGGTTTGTTTTATAGATAAATGTGTGTTTTAGTTAATGTGGAACATAGAGGATCGTGTCAGGCAAGAAAATCATGTCTTGCTTTTGGTGGTGGGTCATTTATAATCATTTCATTTTCTTGCCTATAACTTCTTCCTCTTTTCTTCCATGTGCATATAATATACATATACTATTATTCCTTTTGTGTGTTTCATTGCTTCTGAACATATCTGTCGTTAATAACTTAAACTAAATTTAATTATTTCTCTATATTTTATTATAATTTATATTTATGTTGTATCTATTTATTAAATATTAAATGTTTTATAAATAGAAAAATAATTAAATTTTTTGGTTGTTATACGAATAAATATTTATATTATTTTTTTAACCTGCAATACACTTTATAACTATTTGTTTGTTATATTTATTTTGTTTTGTTTAGTGTTTGAAATTCTATTTTGATTTTTAGTTATTATAACAAAAAATAAAGGATCTAAATACATAATAACTAATTTATATGTTGTGATTAAGTCACATTTTTCCTAATGATTTAATCATTTTACCCAATCTTAGTTAAATTAATTGGATTTTATGTCAAATATTTTAATATTAGTAGTGTTGATAAATAATTAAATGAGGATTTAACCCGTATTAACATAAATATAATAATATTTTATTAATTCCAACATATCATCTTTATAACTCATCTACTATATAACCACATCATATAGTATTTTAAACTTTTTAGTTTTACATATTCATAATAATTAAAAATTTATTTAAATTTATATATGTTAATTATAATATTTAATTAAATGTTAATCGAATTTTTTCTTACGTTAATAATAAAATCTCACAGGTTTTGGAAAACAAATGAGAATCAAATTGTTGTTATCTTTATTTACGAATGATTCAGATATAGAATATCTTCAAAACACAACAAAATGTGTAGTTAAATATATGATAGTTTCTATTTCCATATTGATTATTGTTTTTATTTAGTTGGAATGAAATGTAAAATATTTAGGAAACGAAATCTGTATTAATGTTAGTTTTGGAAATTTTTTAGGGGTTAATGTTGTAAATAAAATAAATTAAATAACCAAAATTTCAAAGGTATAACACAAAATGTACTTCAAAAATAATAATATAGATTACACAAGAAACTAGCTATTTATGGAATTTAGAAAACAGTGAAAGCATATATAACATAAGATTTTTACAGAGATAGACCCCCTTCATAATAAGTTAGCAATCATTTCCTCAAAAGATCGATCGTGTTGAGAGAAAAAGAACAATTTTCTAACGTCTAAAAATCTATAACTATCACACCAGCTTAATGAGATGTGACTTGTGAATAATGATGAGGACAGGAAGACTTGGTGGGTTCAGTTAAGGTACTCTAATCGGATGTTAGCGAAGGTGTGTGGTGGGTGGGTTTATCACAGTAACGAGTGAATGAAACTAGTAAGTAAATTAAAGGTTTGTTAGAATTTTAGTATGTTCTTGAAACTTAATTGTCAATAAAACTTAAAACATATATACACTATTTATAATAGAAAAAGAGGGTGTTCTGAGATAGAAGATGGTAGAGATAGAATTTTGAGCGAGACTCAGGGGAGAAAAAAACATTACTAAAAGGTCTTAGTCAATAGTTTTGGGAAAAAAGAAAAGAGAGAGTGAGAGGGAGAAAATGAAAAATAGGAGAAAGAGGAAGTTGGTTTGATTTTATTTTTTATTTTTTCATAAAAATTTCTTCTTTCTTATATGCTCTAACAATCTAAAACAAAAATGTTGGCTAATTAAAATTTATTTTTTAAAATTTGAAAGATAGATAAAAATATATGTTTTTTTATTTGTAATTTGATATGCATTTTGTTTGACGATTTTATTTGATAATGTTAAATATGTTTTTACAAATTTTGTATCCCGTACACCTTATTAAGAGTACAGATGTGTGTACATATTATTAAAAGATAGATGTCTGTATACATTATTAAGTGTACAGATGTAATTTGTTTAATTCTTTGGGTTCTAGATGTCTGTACAAATGTTTGTACTGCAATAGTTTTGTAAAAATTACAATTGTACACTTAATAATGTGTACACATCTGTACTCTTAATAATGTGTACACACATCTGTATTTTTAATAATATGTACACATATCTGTACTCTTAATAATGTGTATGAATACAAAAGATATACTTTATATAATATATTTAAAAATTATTAAACAAAATTTATATTAAATTTTATATCAAATTTTAAAGAAAAAATATATTTTTTTTTGTACTGAAAAAGTTTTCTAAAAAAAATTACATTAATAATTATTTGAAAAAATCAAGAAATGGAGAGAAAAAAGAAATAAAATGGTATAAATGTAATTAAAAGATTATTTAACGGCAAAAAGGCTGAGAAAATAGATAAATAATGATAAATGTGGTTTTTTCAAATTATAAATAGTAAATGTATCTTATTTCTAATTATGTTTGAAAAAGTTATTCCTAATTATGTTTGAAAAAGGTGTCATTTTGCCAAATATCTCATAAATTAATGGGTAAAGCTTGGAAGCAAGGGCATAGCGGATTGTGCAATTATGTAATATGTATGCAAAGGACAAACAGAAATGGTTTGTGTGATTGTGCAAACACACTTAGCTGCTTGCTGGCTGACGTCTCATCTTTACTATTTCTCTCACACCGCCGCAGGTTTCCTTTCACCCACACGTGCGATGCCTCTCCACACTCGTGTGTAATTTTTTAATATATACTCGTGTGTATAAATATTAATAGAAATATGTGAGTGAGTGAGTGAGTGAGTGATGCGAGTCTTCTAAACATCTTTCATGCTAGTCTAATAGAGAGAGAGAGATCTATTGCTTCTTCTGTCTACAAATCGTATAGTCAGACACCGACATGACACTGATCACTGTTTGCTTCGCCGCAAGTACAACCTCAGTCAGTCACTGTCATGTGTCTCTATTTGACAAGATGCTGACCCTAGTAACTTCCCAATGTTGGGCCTTATCGTTAAATGGGCTGGACCTTTTGAATATAATGTATACGTTATCCTGTTCTGGATTCTTAATTAGCAGCTATTATACAGCCTAGGGTAATAATGAATATGATGAAATGGTTGTCCTTATGAGTATTTTACTTATTAACTTAGCCTATTATTAGCTAATGTAACAGTGTTGTTGTTGTTTAGCGTACGCAAGCGGTGAGGAAAGGAGTAGAATAAGAGGACACGTGTCGCACAGAAAGTACCAAGGATTGGACAAGAGGCGGACTGTTTAATAACAACTGTTACCGTTCCTTCTAGTCATCCTAAAAAGTCCTTACTATAAGGTAAATTAATTAAATTAATTTTTAAGTCTTGTACAGTAATTGCAGTCTTATTAAATATATTAAAATAAAAGGGAGCGTTACAGCAAAAGTGGATCCCACGCGCCACTGGTTTGTACAGAACGGTTACGTTCATAATAAAGTCACACTCGACACGTGGCGAATCTTCATACTACTCCGGTTCTTGCAAAGTCCCGGTTTCGTCTCTATATTCTTTCTGATGATCACCGGTTCTGTTGTACCGACTAGCTTAGCTTGACTCACTTGCTAGTTGCTACTTCCTTCATTTTGGTGTGATTAAATTATATGGACCGTCGTAATCGTCACTTTTTATTTTTTTTATATCATTATGAGCTATGTGATACATTATTATTATACACGTGGATTTGATCAATCTAGCCGTCACCAAATTTTAAGTCATTTACAGTATCGTGTGATATTTTTGATACGGCACTGATGAGTTTGGTAGGGAGGATATATATATTTACATATATCTTGTACTTTTAGAAGTTTCAAGTATTTTATGCATTATGTATTAATCGGATTTTCCTATTTTGTATCCTAATATAATCTAATATCGATAAAAAAAAAAATAAAAAATAAAAATAAAAAAAATAATCTAATATCGAGTAACATCATGATATATTCTCTGACCAAAATACATAGACTAGATTGTGTACATCAATAATCCCTTCCGTTAATAGCCTACTTATTACCAAGTTTTTAGCTTGTACAATCATTACCGGATCGTATATTAATAAATCTAGTTGTTTAGGAAATTTGCATTTTCTCTTCATCTCTCTTTATTGATAGATGTAGCATCAACATGCAATTAATTTTACTATATATCAATAATAATCTATTAGAGTTATAATTAGGAAATCAAAATAAGATAATTCTTACAAATATCACCAAAATAAATTTTGTTTCCAAATTTAACACATCTTCACTAAAATTCCAAAAATAAAACTATATTTCAATATTAAATCTTAAACTCGAAATGCTAACTCATATCTTGCAAAATTAGACCTTAAATATAAATTAAAAATTCAAAAAAATAATTTTCAAAATATTGTAATGTGTCAGTTAAATAATAATATTTTTAGAAATTTATGAAATGTGTGTTATAATCGTCCATAAAACTTTTTTTACTATTATTTTAAGATATTTTTCAAAAAAATATGATCAATTAATTAATATCTAACTATTCACCATTTTATAATCATTTTACGATTTTTTTAAGCAATTATATTATGTTTCACTAACAACTATGTAATTTGTCTTCGTATTAGAACTTGAATTTAAATCTGACAATATGCATGTTCATGTCATACACGACAAAAGAAATATCAAAACTAAAATAAAATTTGAAAAAAAGAAAAGAATCCAATATTAAAAAATTCGTATAATTTTTTAATATGTTGCCAAATGTTGATAAAATATTGATTAACAGAAGAAAATAACGCATAGGCGTGAGCCGTTACATCTTTAGTATAAAGTTATTGTACCAAAATTACCGCCCAAAAAAATTATATAAATTTAAAACTCATGTTAATATAACTATTAATATGCAAAACTAATAATTTGTAATATATACTACTAAATTTAACTTTCTAAAATATAGAATACAATTGTGTATATATATATAAATATACCATAAGATGCAATTGTATAGTATTTGTGTGGACCGATTATATTGTAACAAGTCTAAAATAAAACGAGAAGTAGAAAAGTGAAGGAAAGGGAATAACATCGAAGAAGTTGAGAGATATGGAATGTTTTGCTTCACGCAAAGAGCTTAACACGAGACAAGTACGCTCCATCGCGTGGCTTTGAAGGCTTTTTTTTTTTTTTGTCTTAACAATCTTTTTTTTTTTTTGGTAATAACAAGACTAATTAAATTATTAATATTATTTTACTTTCTTATCTACTAAATAAGTATTAGTGGGGGGAAATGAAAATATTTGCAATTACCAACAACCAAACCCTAGTTTTGTTTACGTCCGATCTCCTTCTTCTCCCCTTTTTCTTTTCTCCCAAACGTTCCCTTTTTTTTTATCTCGATGAATTAACTCCATATATCTCGAAACCCTAATCACGAATTAGCTACTAAAAGAAAAGAAGGATGAGCAGTAGTGGAAACCCTAGCAGCAGCGGTGGAGGAGGAGGACCTTGCGGCGCGTGCAAGTTCTTGAGACGCAAGTGCGTCGCTGGCTGCATCTTCGCGCCTTACTTCGACTTCGAGCAAGGGGCGGCGCACTTCGCGGCGGTTCACAAGGTGTTCGGAGCTAGCAACGTCTCCAAACTCCTCCTCCATATTCCCGAGCATAAACGACCAGACGCCGTCGTTTCAATCTGTTTCGAGGCTCAGGCTCGTCTCAGAGACCCTATTTACGGCTGCGTCTCTCACATCGTCTCTCTTCAGCAACAGGTTCATTAACTATTCTCTTCATAACGTTTAATTATATGATTAGTTTCTTATACATGATGGGAAATTGCAACCGTTTTGAGTCGATCTCTGTCTCTAATGTCGTCACGTTGATCAATTCTTTTATCATTTTCTATGTAATTGTGTTTTAATTTTTTTTTGGTTGTTAAAATTATTGTTTTTTAAACTTGTTTTTTTTTTCATAATTTTGCATATTGACTTACTGTTCAATTAAAGTACAAGTTTAGTCCTTTTAATTTCCCCATCTACTTAGCTGTCCTCTGGTTGTCGTTTCCTCTCATGCAAATCACCCTTCCTTAAGCATGCATCGAAAATTTTAATTCCGATGTGTTCTTCATCACTTCTTCACTTCTTCGATTTGTTATTATTAGTTTTTTTTGCCTTGATCGAAAACCAACTCTAAAGAGAAGTTTTAACACCTAAAATTTCACGACTCGGTTCATGACTTCATGGTCTTTTTGATCGTCTTGTTCTATTCAGAATTAAGGCTTTTTTCTTTTCTTCTGATAAAGCCTTTTGTGTAAAGTTATGGTGTCTTTGTTTTAAGTGACGTGTCTCTGAGTCTAAATGTAGGTGATATAGAACAAGCCGATCTTTTGATATACATTTTTAGCAATGGGAGTTTGTTAGGAAAGTTATGTGGTATATGTATGTATTCCACATCATCCAATATGAGTTACATAACATATGAGAACTTGTCTCTTCTTCCTGATTACATATTGTCTACTGTCGTATTTAAGTGGCTAGTAAGTAAAGGATCATTTAGCATATATATGTACTAGTAAATCAAGGTTTGTTGAATGTTTACAATGTTGTTTTCCAAGTCAACCCATTGAGTGAGATGACAAATCTTCCTCTGTTCGCAACAACCACGTTGTTTTACACTTATTCCCAAATTAAAGCATCCTTCAAAAAAAAAAGGTACTTTCATATATGCGTACACATACAAACGCATCCTATAAATTGATGTTAGTGAAGGATAATTTCAATATCACAAGCAAAGCATTTATATATTTATATGTGTTATGTACAATGTCTCTTGTGTTATTATTAGATTGTTTTATTCCGCATATATCTTTCTAAATCGGTGTTCTTGATTGATCAATTACTCCTGTCGTGTGTTGTTGGCATTATTGAATCATCAACATTTGCTCGAATCCGGAAACTCTTCCAATTATTAAATATTGCTAGAAATATCATTATCTAGATTCTTATCTCTCTTTTGAGTTTGTTGGCATTATTATCAATTTTTTTCATCCGTTAAATATATAAAATAAACAGGTGGTAAGTTTGCAAACTGAGCTTTCATATCTACAAGCACACTTAGCAACTCTAGAGCTGCCACAACCAATGGCTCCGGTGTCGTCTTCTGGATCTCTCCAGGCTCTTTCCATAACGGACCTCCCGACGATATCGCCGTCCCTCTACGATCTCTCCTCCTTTTTCGAGCCGGTCATGTCCTCCACGTGGGCAATGCAGCAACAACCACGACCGTCTGATCATGTCTTCGGCGTCCCGTCATCGTCCAGCATCATCGGCGGAGGTGGTGAGATCCAAGCACTGGCGCCTGAGTTTATTCACGGTGGACAAATGCCGGCTCAGCCATCGCTGGGAACCAGTGGTTCTGCCTCAACAGTGATAAAACGAGAATGATGTTATTTTTACAAATGTTTGTTTATTTGGACGTTTTTTAAGAGATCTATAGTTAGCTAGCCATACGTTTCTCCTTGTAATATATTTATATATTTGTTCGAATTCGTATTTAAATTTGTTGGCTGGAATGTTAATATAAAAACTATGGTATTAGCAATATGTTTTTCATTTCATTTTTATGTACTTTGTGTTTTCGAATTTAAATATTTCATCGCGTCCGGTGTAATGTAATGACTACGTACAATACAAACATATTTATGTTTACAGAAAAACAATCAGTACAAAAAAAAAATGAAGTTATCAAAGGTGATTTTTTTTTTTTGTATTTTAATTAGTTGTTTAGGTCTCTTCGATTCGATGAACTAATCTATGGCGTTAGACTCCGAAGAAGCTCACGCGAGGAGGGTTTGAAAATGCTACTGGTAAAAATCTCCTAACTCTGTTTTTGTTTCCTACTAAGTCCTAACTATGAGCCGTAAATGGGTTCAACGAAAGTGTCTTGTTTATCAAACAGTAATATGTACACCCAACCCGGTTCCATGAGCAGCATGCCTGTGCGAGAGACTCTTGTAGTCGTCCACCACTATCACTATATATTTTCTACTCAGACCAGCATCTTTAGAAGCATGCATTAACATAATTCACCTGATTTTTATTTTAAAGTAACAAATTGTTTGATTACAAATATGTCACTGTTGAGACTGAGTGAGCGAATGGAGGGTTGAGCTAAGCAAAATATATAATTGTTGATGATATATAAATTAATTAGTGTAATACTTGAGAGAGAAACATTGTGATAGAGCCTTACAAGACAATATATCACCATTGGAAAACTTCAAAGCTATTACTAAAGACTTGCTATGGTAAAAAACTTAATTGCTTGAATTCAAATTCAAGTAATCAAGAATTTCCTTCTTTTTTTAAAAAAACCTTATGATTATCTCAATTTGCAACTTCCTATTACTATATGCATATAATGACTTATAAGCATGTGTATAATCTATGTTATCACCAAAGTAGAAACAATTATAGATATAGCAACCGACCGCTGTTTCCCTTCTAAGACACCCACCATACGAACTAATATTTTTTAAAAAAGATAAATTAAAAACTCTATTATAGTAATACAATATCACATGTGTGGTCTGGTCTACTTGGGATTAACTGAGATTAAACACTTTAATTCATCTGTTTTTTTTTTCTTTCACATTTCTCCATTTGTAATAAGTAATCTTAAACGTTCAAGCACATACAGTATTCTTATTCTCTATTAATAGAGGAGAATGTGTCGTCTTCTCATTACTCAATAACCAAACTTATCATATACATGTAAACATAATGGGAAGGTCAAAATATTCATGTCATCATCATCTTCTCGTTCTTATTATTATTCTTCTTGAAGTTCTTTGGATATCACCAGGATATACTTCGGCCGAAGATGAACATGCAAAGGTAAACAATATACAACTCCAGCTTGTTTATCATTATTAGATTGTAAAAAACAAATTGATGTTGCAAAGGAGAATTTACTTTTGAAACTCTTAATTTATAATAAAGGATTTCTATATCATATACTTGGGAGATGGACCGGATAATACAGACGAGGCTATCAAGACACACATAAATCTTCTATCGTCTTTGAATATAAGGTACATATATAATTTCACACATATATTTTATTTTTATAAGAAAATTAATGCGGCGTAACATGCATTTGATCGACTAATCTTTCTACAGCCAAGAAGAAGCAAGAGATAGAAAGGTACATAGTTACACTAAAGCCTTCAATGCTTTTGCTGCTAAGCTTTCTCCAAATGAAGCCAAGAAGATGATGGGTAATTCACTTGATAGTCATAACAAAATAATGAACTTTCATGCATGCATATAAATTGAAAAGTATATATAAGAATCTGAAAAAATGGTGCAGAGATGGAAGAAGTTGTTGGTGTGTACCGAAATGAATATCGCCAACTCCACACAACAAAATCATGGGATTTCGTTGGACTTCCTCTAACAGCAAAAAGACATGTAAAAACAGAGAGAAATGTTATTATCGGTGTTCTTGATACAGGTCTTCTTAATTTATATATGTTGTGCATGTTGTTGTTTACTCAACTCATACGCTTGCTTGATTTGATCATATATACATTGATATGAAAATTAACAGAACCTTCCGATACAATAATCAGGAATAACGCCAGAGTCAGAGAGTTTCCAAGACCATGGTCTCGGCCCTCCCCCGGCTAAATGGAAAGGATCGTGTGGACCTTATACAAATTTCACCGGATGCAACAAGTAATATATATTACTTCTATTACCAATTTCTAATTTTTTTCTTTCTTTTCTTTTAGATACTCCCAAGCAACATGAATTCTTAATTAACCAAACTACATTAGAGAAAACATAAATAAACTGTTAAACAAAAAAAAAAGAAAAAAAAAAGAAGGAGTTGGCTGATCGATTTTAAAAGTTTGGGGAGCTTAGAAGAATTATGCGTTACGATGAGGGTTCTAACTGGAAACTTTAAACTTGAACAGCAAAATAATCGGCGCCAAGTACTTCAAGCACGACGGAAATGTGCCTACCGGCGAAATCCGATCACCGATCGATATCGACGGCCATGGGACGCATACGTCATCAACCGTAGCCGGCGTTCTAGTCTCAAACGCTAGTCTCTATGGCATAGCAAATGGTACCGCCCGCGGCGCGGTTCCGTCGGCGAGGCTGGCGATGTACAAGGTTTGTTGGGCGAGATCCGGCTGTGCCGACATGGACATCCTCGCTGGGTTCGAGGCGGCGATTCACGACGGTGTGGACATAATATCCATCTCTATCGGGGGTCCAATAGCGGATTACTCTTCCGATTCGATATCGGTCGGGTCGTTTCACGCGATGAGGAAAGGGATCCTAACGGTGGCGTCCGCTGGGAATGACGGACCGAGCTCAGGGACTGTAACGAACCATGAGCCGTGGATACTGACGGTTGCGGCAAGCGGAATCGATCGGACGTTCAAGAGCAAGATAGATCTCGGCAACGGCAAATCATTCTCTGTAAGGAAAAATCTAAAAATCGTCCAAAATTAATTTAAGGGGTTAAATCGATAAATATTCAATTTTAAAGGGGTTTTCAAATTTTTGATGATTGCAAAAAAAGGGGATGGGAATAAGCATGTTTAACCCAAAAGCCAAGTCGTATCCGCTTGTTAGTGGTGTTGATGCTGCTAAGACCAAAGACGACAAGTACTTAGCCAGGTAGATTTGAATATATATATATATATATATGATAAGACCACAAAGAGCTATAAAATGAGACATTTTTGTTTGTTGATGATGCGTAAAAAAGGTACTGCTTCTCTGATTCTTTGGACCGTAAAAAGGTGAAAGGGAAAGTGATGGTGTGTAGAATGGGAGGAGGTGGTGTGGAGTCGACTGTTAAAAGCTATGGAGGTGCTGGTGCCATCATTGTTAATGATCAGTATCTTGATAACGCTCAGATTTTCATGGCACCAGCCACAAGTGTTAATAGCTCCATTGGCGATGCCATCTACCGTTATATCAACTCCACAAGGTCCTTGTTGATTTCTTTTATTTTTTTGGATACTGAGGAACCTTTTGGGAGAAAAACAATTTTGTGTTCATCTTTTGCTTTTGCTATTTTTTTCTCAGATCACCATCGGCTGTGATTCAGAAAACCCGGCAAGTGACGGTCCCTGCTCCCTTTGTTGCTTCTTTTTCATCTAGAGGTCCCAACCCGGGATCAACACGCCTTCTCAAGGTTCATATGACCTGATCTGACTAGAGAATTTTGGATCTTTGTCTTATGTTTGTACTATAATTTTTTTTTTGGGGTGAATTTCTAGCCTGATATCGCTGCACCCGGGATTGATATATTGGCGGCCTTCACTCTCAAGAGATCATTGACTGGATTAGATGGTGACACCCAATTCTCAAAATTCACCATCCTGTCTGGTACCTCAATGGCATGCCCCCATGTTGCTGGTGTAGCTGCTTACGTCAAGTCTTTTCATCCTGATTGGACACCTGCTGCCATCAAATCCGCCATCATCACCTCAGGTAACTTGGTTATGGTTCTCTTGGAAATAGAAAACAGAGAAAACAGTAACAAACATGTATTTCTCTGTTTTTTTTTTTTTGGCAGCAAAACCGATAAGCAGTAGAGTGAACAAGGACGCAGAGTTCGCTTATGGAGGAGGCCAAATAAACCCAAGACGAGCGGCTAGCCCTGGCTTAGTCTACGACATGGACGACATGTCCTATGTTCAGTTCTTGTGCGGAGAAGGCTACAACGCAACCACTCTAGCTCCACTTGTGGGGTCACGCTCCGTGAGCTGTTCCTCCATTGTCCCTGGACTCGGCCACGACTCCCTCAACTACCCAACAATCCAACTGACGTTGAGATCTGCCAAAACGTCCACACTGGCTGTGTTCAGGCGGAGAGTGACCAACGTGGGACCAGCGTCGTCAGTGTACAACGTGACCGTGAGGGCACCCAAAGGAGTAGAAATAACAGTGGAGCCACAGAGTTTGACGTTCTCAAAGGTATCACAGAAGAGGAGCTTCAAAGTGGTGGTGAAGGGCAAACAAATGAGTCCCGGAAAGATTGTGTCAGGCTTGCTCGTGTGGAAGAGTCCACGTCACTCTGTCCGGAGCCCCATTGTTATCTACAGCCCTAGTTCGGATTGATCATTGAACTTAGGAATCTTATTACATCTTCATCAATAAACATTTACTTACCGATGTAATAATCAATCTTCTCCATTTTCCACTGTGTCTATATATATATATTTCGTTCGTTTTAACCCAACCAAAACTTATAGAGCCTTTGGGCCCATTATGAGCCCATAACGCTAAACACAATGGGTGGGTGAGACCCTAAAAAGCCATTGTCTTGAGCTTCTTCTCTCTTTGGGGGATGTCATCAATGGAGGAAGCTTGTGTACCGGAAGGGGTGCTTCAGCCGCTGCTCATTGCTTCGGACTTATCCTACTCTCTAGAAGATTGCTTGAAGTATCTTCTAGAGTCTTCCAAGACCGATTCAGGCCGCTCCGATCTCGCTTCCAAGGCTATCCTTCCTTATATCCTTCGTCTTCTTCAGCTTCTTCCTTCCCGCCACTATCTCAATCTCTCTCTCAAGGTCCTCCGCAACCTCTGCGCCGGCGAGGCTTCCAATCAAAACTCTTTCGTCGACCACGGCGGCTCTGCTATCGTCTCCGACTTGCTTGCCGAGAAAACCAAACCCACGGAGGAGGAGGATTTCGAGACTGTTCGATTCGGGTTGCAGGTTCTAGCCAACGTTGTACTGTTCGGCGAGGAGAAACGTCAGAGAGATGTGTGGCTTCGGTTTTTCCCGGAGAGGTTCTTGTCAATCGCTAAGATTAGGAGGCTTGAGACCTCTGATCCTCTCTGTATGATTTTGTATACTTGCTTTGATGGATGCTCTGAGCTTGCTTCTCAGCTTTGCACCAGTGATGGCCTCACCATCGTTGCTGAAACTATACGGACTTCATCTTCCGGTAATGATTTGTTTGTTTATTATATATATATATATATATATATATATCTGATTTGAGAGGCCAAATTTTAGTTGAGAGGATCTTTGTCTGATTTGAAAAAACCAAATCTTTTTGTAATTGTTTGTTTGTAGTTGGGTCTGTGGATGATTATTGGCTCAAGTTACTGGTTTCGAGAATCTGTGTTGAAGACCATTGTTTCCCACAGCTCTTCTCCAAGTTGTACAACAAGGATGCTGAAGATGAGACCAGGTTTACATCAGAGCAAGCCTTTCTTTTGAGGATGGTCTCTGATATTGCAAATGAGAGGATAGGAAAAGTGTCAATCCCTAAGGATACAACTTCTTCCGTTCTAGGATTATTCAAGAAATCTGTTGACGTTTTTAATTTTGCTTCAAGTGAAAGATCCGAGCTTCCTACGGGTTCAACTATAGTAGATGTAATGGGTTACTCTCTGGTAATAATAAGGGATGCTTGCGCTGGAGGAAGCCTTGAAGAGCTCAAGAAGGACAACAAGGATTCAGTTGATACTGTTGAATTGCTCTTGTCCTCTGGACTGATAGATCTCCTCCTTGATCTGCTTCGCAAACTTGATCCTCCAACAACAATAAAGAGGGCTCTAAACCAGAGTCCTACTTCTTCTTCTTCTTCATTGAACCCCTGTCCGTACAGAGGATTCAGGAGAGATATAGTGTCTGTGATTGGGAACTGCGCCTACAGAAGGAAAGAGGTACAAGATGAGATCAGGGAGAGAGATGGGCTCTTTTTAATGTTGCAGCAGTGCGTGACAGATGATGACAACCCTTTCTTGAGAGAGTGGGGATTGTGGTGTGTGAGAAATCTGCTGGAAGGGAACCCAGAGAACCAGCAAGTGGTCGCCGAGTTGGAGATTCAAGGATCTGCGGATGTGCCTCAACTCCGTGAAATTCGTCTCAGAGTTGAAATTGATCCTAAAACATCCAGACCAAAGCTTGTCAATGACACCTGAAGCTTCAATGCCATGGCTGATGTAATATGATTTCTTTTATTCTAGTTAGAATTAGGATTATGTGGTTTCTTTGTTCACTAAATAATTTAGCTGATGTAATTCATTTCCATTTCAATATAACAAAGCTGTGTTTTCAATCAACTTGAGGAGGAGAAACTTCAACCTTTGTTTATGTGCAGCGCCCCTTTGTTTATGTACAGCGCGCCCCAAATAATTTAACAATCTTTCAAGTCATAACAATACACACTAGATTCTTCGGCTCCAAAAAGGAAAGATGTAAGTGAAAGATTGCAAAGACATATATATATATTGCATTAAACGGTTTTTGGAGCTACATGGCTACTGTGGTCATCACACCATCAACACCGTTGGCATACTAACAGACGTCCCTCCTTACATCCTTGAAGCGCTCTCTTCCACTGGAATCAATCTTTGTCACGCCCCCCACGGTTACTATCTTCTCATCCTTAGTTATGTCTTAATTCCTACTGTAATGGATGATGAATACACAGTCTCTCAAGTCTTTTAGTTTCTTCTGAAACAGGTAGCTCAGACATCATGTTGCTCATGTCTCAGTGGATCTCTAAGAATCCACCCCCAGCTAATATTTTGGGCATATGCGATCCGAGAGGCTTCCCTCCTCCTTTGAGTGGATACAACCTTTTCCGGCCGTTTTCCTATTCCTCTCCTGAAGAAGACTCCTTCCTTTGGGAAAGCTCTCTTCTGGCGGCAGGAGGTGTGTGTTTGATATAACCTTGCAGTTCTGTTGCTGAACTTGTAGCTACTTTTTAGGGATTCTACAGCTCTCAATATTAAAAAACAATACTGTATAATGGGGAAGAAAGAAACAGAGCCCTATCCCTTTATAACACCATAGTACTGATCTTCCTCTTTTTAACAATTTCTTCTCTCGTTGCATGTTGAAGCACGCTATTCTGCAATTAATTAACAAAGATATTATCATAGTTTATGTACAGTGCCTGATCAATTATAGTCTACACATTAAGCTCTTCTTACGCCCAAAACAATTTAACAATCTTCAATTCATAAATAAATGCAACTCTGCTTTGAGATCAGATTGTGAGATTCACCTGTATGGCAAGAAAGGATCCAACAATGTTTCCTCCGACATCCGGGAACTCCTCACTCCCTGGAAGTGGCCGGACTTTGCCTTTCCGATCAACTTCCACCGGATATTTCATCAGATGTCCTCTCATCTCCGAGACTTCCTCACTCCTAAACTGTTTCCAGTTCTCCTCCGCCATTGTTCTCACCTTGCTTACACACACTAGATTCTCCAGCTCCAAAAAGCAATCATCTGACATTGCCATGTGCTCTGCCCAAAGCGACATTCTATATCCGAATACCTGCAAAATTGATGTCGAAAATGTTCTTGAAATGACTCGGACTATGAAACCATGCATGTTTGGATTATCTTTGCGTGCGATTACCTGACCCCGTGGACCAGACTGTCGTCGTGCCCATGTATGTTGAGGCTGGTAAGCTCCCATAGCAATCTCTGTGTCTCTTGTCCCTTCCATTGATCTTTGGTTTATGTTTGCAGATCCAATTACCACATACTCATCATCAACAACCATCCCTTTTGAATGAACATATATCATAAATCTTCTGCTCTTTCGACATTGTGCCTATAACACCGTTTCAAATACAACTCATCATTCAACGACGACAGAAACAGCAGTAGCAAATTAAGCAGTTGGGTTTGGTTACCTGAGCAGTGTTCTCGTTGCTTGAACTTCCTGTTCCCCATTCGTTATTTCCGTTCACCATTTCTCTATTTCCAAGACAGAAGAAATTCAGATAGTCTTGTGGGGAGAATTCATCTTCGAGGCCAGCCTCTACTAAAGCATTGTAGATAGTCCCATACATCATTTGCATCGTCTTGTGCTACGAGGAAAGTAACATTGACATTCAGTTTCAAAATCTTTCAGCACCTGGAAACTGTGTAAACAAACCTAAACGCCTAGTAATGGAAGGACCAATATGATTTTTTCAAAACATCAAATTGGATCTACAAAAGTTACACATGTCTGATTCTTGGATCCATTCTCTTTTATTATAACAAGGTGTGCCTGAAAAATACTCTAATCACCCAACTACATGCAAATTTAAGAACATGCACAATCAACATTAGATCAAACTAATTTCTACTTTAGATGATCATTTGACCAGTTTAACGAAAGATGCAAGGAAAAAAATCATGACATCAATATTGTCACATGGACTAAGAGAGAGAGAAAGAGAAGGTTAACGATTTGCAAAGACATATATATATATATTCACTAGAATTACCTGCCAATATAGAATTCTTTGTGTAGCGGCGCCGGTTGGAACTCCTTCTGGCCACATCGGAATGACAATATATGCAGCAAACCGTTCCTTTGATCTGATCTTATCAGCAATCTTCAACGCAATTTCCATAGGAATCAGGTTGTTGGCACCTACATGAAAAACAACAATGCTCAATAAACAACCTTAAAGAGATGACCAAGGTTATCAAGACCATTGTCACAAGTTGAGAATCAATGCTGCCAACAATACTCAACTCAATAATTTTTAAAAAAAAAGACTGTACCACTAATTCTCAACTGTTACACAAACTAAGTTTTCTTCTTTATTGCTTGTATCTAAACAATGATCAACACACGCATTTTTTAAAACATTATCCGAATTTTTTGTCTCTCTAATCATAAGCTCATTTGAAAAAACAGACATAAACAAACCTATGTCCTTGTGAGCATTCCAGTCGTAGGAGGATCCAATGAAATACTGGTTCTCGATGTAGATGAAGTGTTGAGCTGCACGAATGGCCTTTACATATGCAGTGTGTATGCTCATGTCGATGAGCACATTCTTACCGCACACCAAATTCTATCCAAACAAAATCCCTTTATCAATCAATTTCCCAGCCAAATAAGCGTCCACCAAATCACAATGACAGCACCATTTTTCTTTGTTTTTTCAACTCACCTTGCTTGTAGCATATTTTGGATCCTTTGGGAAACCTTTCACAGAGTTTGAATCGATTGAACGGAAAATCTATAAAACAAAAACCAAACAACCATTAGCTTAGAAACAAATTCAATTGGGACAATATTTTGTGGACCAAAGTATAAGATTTTCATGGTCAACTTTGTGAATTAGCCAGAACAAAACTTTGATACAATGGTCAAAACATTCATTTATTATATAATGGCCAGACGTAAAGAGAAGGAAAAGAAATCCCAGACATTATTGGTACAGAGTTAATCAAAACAACAGGCTAACTGCTACGAGATGCTGATATTCAGACTCCATGGTTGGTTTCTAACCTTTTACATTAATATATAGTATGAAGATACCGGTGCCAGTCTATACGTTGTTGAAATAACCCCAAACATTAATCGGCGCAGAAAATTAAAGCAACAGACTACTTACACAAACACTGATATTCAAACTAAAAGGGTTGGTTTCTGACCAAATAAGAACGTCATAAAATTTTCTATATCCAACCCCAATGCACGGATCAAGAGTGTCATGAAATCTACATCTTGCTGTTATAGTACACGCAATCTGTCATATTTATAAAATAAGAGTTCCAAAGTGCTTACCTGAACATGCCAAGCCTCGGGGTCGTTTGCACTAACAGTAGGAGCATCAAAAACTCTTAATATATCTGGAATCCTGTCGATCCTTAGTAATGCATCATCATACGATGTCTTCAATTTATTGATTCTGTGAGGCTTCGCAGCCTTCAGCCACCTCTCCTCAAAATTGGTCAGCACGTCATACGCAGCTGGGCCATCAATCTTACTGTGCAAGTCATGCCAAGGTTCTCTTGGACAACCCGACACATCACCCTTAATTACATTTTAGTACGCCAAGTCAAGGTTTTCCCATTCAGAACAAAAGAAACTAGCAACTAAAGGATATATCTTGCTAACAATTACTTAAGTATTTGACACCAAAGTTACACTAAATATATTTAGAAAGGCAAGCAGACATACCGCGAAAGTGGGGTTGTGATAGTCACCTTTATGATCTGTTTGCAGCGTCCTAAACAACGGATGTTGTGGAGTATCATATCGGCCATCACAAAGATCAAGTCCGCCCACAAAAGCTACGATTTTCCTTCTGTTACCTCCAGCATCAGCATCTACTATCAAGGTTTTTTGGTGGTGCGTATAGATGGTTCCAACTTCCTGATGGACTAAAATATAAGTAGAAGTCGGATACCTCAACCAAGAAAAAGACCAAAAATTCATGTTATACGTACCCTCTGTTTGACCCAACTATGTCGCTTTCCAGCATTTCGAGGGCATAGCAAGACTTGAACTGAGGAGTCCTTGAAAAAGCGGCGTGTCTCCTCGTCATGGGTTCCCATCACCCCATCCTGTTCAAGTGAACAAATTGTGTCAATACCTACAACATACATGAATCACCACAGATACGCATACACTAAACCATGTCATCTAAGATACATATATCTCTATTGACTTATATATTTCTGCATAAAGCAGGCATTTCTCATACTTACTCGAATAAAACTGAAGATTAAACCCATCAAAAAGAATTCTGGATTACAAGGAAAAGTATACTAACCATAAACGGAATGAACCTCAATAAGACTCAAGAAGCCAAAGCTGTTGACTTCTTGAGTCTCTAAAGATGTTCTGGTTCCTACCCTATAGCGAAACTAACATGTGCACTTCACAACCAATAAAGAAGAACGGACTTGAGATTTCTAATAACTTACTGTCATGTATCCCAAGATGTTTTGTGAAGTTGGGTCGTCCCAAACCAAAAGCAGGACTCTCACACCTTCTCGGGACTTTGATCTTAGGAGCTCACCCAGTGTACATTCTGAAGCAGGATCTTCTTTATC
>NC_025697.1:23900203-23900468 GCF_000633955.1 Camelina sativa | reverse complement strand
CCAATCTCGATCGAGTACTGGAGGAAGTCCAGCGCTCGCCATTTACAGCACGGATCTCCCGCGTTCGCATTCATTACGTGAACAAATTCAAGTTCGCCCCGTATAATGGATTGGATGATCCAAAACCGTTCTTAACTTCAATGAGTGTTGCGATTGGCCGAGCTCATTTCAGCGAGGAGGAGTACGAAGCTGGCTGCTGCCAGCTATTTGTTGAAAATTTGGCCCACGAGGCCTTAGGATGGTTCTCCCGACTCCCGCCGAACTC
>NC_025697.1:23897565-23900143 GCF_000633955.1 Camelina sativa | reverse complement strand
ATGGGCAGTGGAATTAAGCGAATATGATATCGAATACAAGAATCGCAGTTGTGCGAAATCTCAAGTACTCGCAGATTTTTTGGTTGAGGTCTCCCCTGAACTAGAATCAGGGGCTCCGCGCGCAGAGAAATGGTCGTTACATGTCGATGGTGCTTCCTCCCGACACGGCTCTGGGATCGGAATACATCTCGTTTCGCCGACAGGAGAAGTACTCGAACGGTCATTCCGGCTCGCATTCACTGCCTCAAACAATGAGGCCGAGTATGAAGCCCTGATCGCAGGAATGAGATTGGCAGGTGGAATCGGGGTTAAGAAGTTACAAGTTTTTTGCGACTCGCAACTAGTAACTCACCAGTTCAGCGGCGATTACGAATGCAGGAATGACCGAATGGACGCTTACCTTAAGGTTGTCCAGGAACTGTCCAGCTCATTTGAGTCGTTTGAATTGACGAAAATCTCTCGTAGCGACAATGCTCCAGCTGACGCCCTGGCCGTCCTCGCTTCAACATCCGACCCCGACCTCCGTCGAATCATTCCTGTCGAGAGTATTGATCAGCCGAGCATCAATCTCCCAACGAACATCGATCCCATTGCTCAAGATTATAAAAAGAAAAAGGTTATGGAGGATGCGAGCATCAACATGCCATCCTCAAAGAAACAAAGAACAGGTGAGGGTCCTCCCGTGCTAACATTGCGTATCTCTGAACCATCGGCCGGTGCGCCATCGACTTCTGTTAGAAGCACGACCGAACAAGAATCCACCGAGCTGATATCCAACGAACAAATAGCTGAAGAATCAGAGTCCGCCGAACAAGAATCCACCGAGCTGATATCCAACGAACAAATAGCTGAAGAATCGGAATCCGCCGAACAAGGATCCACCGAACGAATTTCTGCCGAACGAGAAACAGGACAAGTATCTGCCGAGCACGAGTCCGTCAATCAAGGGCAGACCAGTTCCGAACCAAAAGAACGATCATATGACTGGCAAGCAGATATCCGTTCCTACATCACCGATGGCATTGCTCCGTCCGACAAATGGGAAGCTCGGCGCCTTCGGGCCCGCTGCGCACATTACACTCTCTTGGATGGTAACGTTTTTCGCTGGACTGCATCTGGCGCACTCTTGACCTGCGTCGGTCCCAAAGAAGTCGATGACGTAATGAGAGAAGTCCACGAGGGTTCCGGTGGCAATCATTCTGGGGCTCGCGCGCTCGCAATGCGCATACGCAACAATGGTCATTATTGGCCTACCATGAACGATGATTGCGAGAAATTTGTCGCAAAGTGCGAAAAATGTCAGCGCCACGCTCCCATCATCCACGCGCCGACCGAGCTCCTAAGGACAACAACGCCGCCATACCCTTTCATGAGGTGGGCAATGGATATCGTCGGACCACTCCCCGTTTCTCGTCAGAAGAAATACATCCTGATTATGACGGATTATTTCACTAAGTGGGTCGAAGCAGAAGCCTTTGCCAAAATCGGAACTGAGCAAGTCCAAAAGTTCGTATGGAAAAACATTATATGTCGACACGGACTCCCGTACGAGATCGTCACTGACAACGGCACGCAGTTTACCTCACTACAATTCGAAGGCTTTTGCGCGAAATGGAGAATTCGCCTGAGCAAGTCTACTCCTCGCTACCCGCAGGGAAATGGACAAGCCGAGGCGACCAACAAGACAATCATTGACGGACTCAAAAAACGACTTGAGGATAAGAAAGGTCTCTGGGCTGACGAGCTCGATGGTGTCTTATGGTCGCACCGTACCTCCCCCCGCCGATCTACAGGACGGACCCCGTTCTCCCTTGCGTACGGAATGGAGGCACTTGCACCAGAGGAAATTAGCGTGCCAACCCTGCGACGCTCTATGCTCGTCCATAACCCTGCTCTGAACACAGAAATGATGCTCGATACTCTAGATACTCTCGAAGAGGAGCGCGGCAGAGCACTCACCCGAATCCAGAACTATCAGCAACAAGCGGCGAAGTTCTATAACAAGAAAGTCAGGCCTCGCCACTTCGATGAAGGTGATCTCGTCCTCAGGAAAGTCTTTGAAAACACTGCCGAGCTAAATGCCGGTAAAATGGGCGTGAAAGACCCCATCGCTTTACACTACTTAGTCATATTTTAGGGCCTATTCCTTTAAACAATGTTCGTTTGCACATTCTGTGATTCATAAATAATCCTTATGATATAATACTTAGAGTAATAAATATTCGATATTCGTTAAGTAATCAAAGGATTCGATACAACTTATGAGTTTGCATAATAAGCTAGAACAAGTTGTATAATCGATCCTATCTACCCTTCACACCACCACTCATCTTCCCGGCCATGAGTCCCGCGCCTAAGCACTTCCTTTCCCGCGATCACCCTCCTTTCCTGAAACCAAGTAGGCATCAATAACATTCCCTTTCCCGCTGTACATGTCATGCAATGCACGCTAGGTACTAATAACTGTCCAGTACAGAGATCGGCCGGTAGAGAGTTATCCCGCGCATCAGTTCGAACGGTGTACTGGGGGTCTGTACCGATCCCTGTCCAACCGCCGAGCCGCGTTTACTTTTCTCCG
>NC_025697.1:23882041-23895849 GCF_000633955.1 Camelina sativa | reverse complement strand
AAAACAAAAGTTTGAAAACTTTAAAACAAAAACGAGCTCTCTCGAACGAGTCCGTCTCAGCGAGATGTCCAGCTCTTACATCGACCCTCTGGCCAAGGGAACGATTTAAAACGCGTTCCTCATGGATGCAGCGGCGAAATAATCCGCACAAAATAAGCCGACCCAGATCGCATTCAGCTAGCAGGCGGTTAAGTTTGTATAAGCCGGGTTCTCACTCGCACTTTCTTGCCGACCTCGTGGCAAACACAGAGTAAGCCAGACACCAGGGCCGCACCTAAAAGGTATGACGAGCTCATCTCGATTACCACCCTAAACATTTGGTATTCGACACACGTAATAGGATAAGCCAAGAGACGTCTTGCACCGTAAAGTACAACTCGATACCAAAGATAGGAAAAGCGCAATTTTATTCCATAACCAAAGAACGAACAAGTTCAAAATAACGATTAACAAAAGGCCATGCTCGACACAAGTTCAAAATAACAACTAACAAAAGGCCACGCTCGGCATAGATTCAAAATAAAACAAGCAACATAAAGCCACGCTCGCGCACAGACGATCAATCATCTATCCCCAGATCAGCATTAGAGGGCACATCGAACTCGAGCCCATCGACCGTCTCCCGAAAGGTTCGGCAATCGTTACGCAAACCTTCCAACGTGTCCAGTGGAACGTCCACACCTCTAGCAGCCATGCTCTCAAGGTACGTGCAGATTCCTTCAGCACGGTTGCCCTCAACAAAGATATGGTCTGTGCACTCTAGCTGAATAATGTAACGACGCAATACGTCGATCCGAGTTCGGCAAGCATCGATCTCCGCATTAGTTTCAAATGGTCTAGTGTTAAGAGGTTCAAGATCACCCTCTTCGAGATCAGGAATCTCCACTGCAATCACTGCCGCTTCACGACGAGAACGCTCATCCATCAAACGATCAACGCATGTCAAAAAACGAGAGGATAAAACATAGCAAAGTTCCAAAAAGGAAAAGTACAATGCCTAAACGGCTCAATATCCGGTCAATCCAACGATAATGCAAGGTCCCAAAAAGAAAATACATCGCCTAAACGGCCCAACATCCGCTACAAAACGGGAATAGGTTCTAATAAAACAAGACAAAAGCAAGTCACTGCTCGGCAGCAACCTGAGCGCCCGAGCCCGCAGGTGCCCCTGCCATGACGACCTCCTCTCCTACAACCACGGGAACCTCCGCCGCCTGAAGGTTCGTAGGAACGATCGCGGTCTCTGGAAGAGCCTCGAGGTCGCTGTCCAAAACATCGGCAATATCGAAACCAAGAACCTTGTCCTCCCACATCTTCACGTCAGCCTCCAAGCCGAGCAAAGTCTTCGACGGAATGACCGTACCACTCTTCACCAGCTCCTGAAGACAATCATAGGTGCCGCTCACCTGGCTCAAAGTCAGAAGAGACTCCTGCGCCGCTCTGTTGTCAATAATATGCCTCCTCATCCTCTCAATACGAGACTTGTAGCCGGCAACCTCGACATCAATGCCATGCCGCTCTGCTTGCAGCTGCTGCAACTGCGCCTTCTGAAACGCGTGATCAACCTCAAACTGCTCAAGACGAGAGCGGGAAGCGTTAAGAGAAGCCTTGAGATCGGCCACTTGCTTCCTGAAACCGGCAGTTTGCTTCGTAAGAACAGCAGAAACCCCTCGCTCTTTATCGAGATCCTGACGAAGCTCCTCAGCCGATCTCCTCGATGGTTCAGAGGTACGAGAATCAGCAAGTTGCTTCTCCAGCTCGGCAATGCGACGCTCGTACGAGACGACCATGCGATTCACGCCACCACCATCCTGAAACACAAGAAATAAAGAATCAAGATAATAATTGGGAAAAGTCAATCAAGAACATAAAGAGAAATACCAACCTGGAAGTGTTTCCGAGCCCACGACCGATACAGCTCGGGATCATAGAGAGAACCCACAGAGGGAAGCGGGTCGAAGGAGCCGCGAACCTTGCTAGCAAGCTCACCACAAGCAGTAGCGTTGTTGATAAACAACTCATCCTTTGTCTTGTAAGAAAAGGAGAACGAATCATCAATCTCAGTGGTGTCGCGCGGTATGCCATCCCTCCTAGATCTCTTGGATGATTCGGGCTCGGGAGCAACCACCTCACTATGAGAAGCTCTCTTCCTTGATGGAGTAGGACGTCCAGAATCAGCGACGACGATCGCTAGGGCATCAGAAGCCTCGCCACGTGACTTCTGCGCACACGGAACGACAACAGGAACCTTGGCAGCTCTTTTGTCGGCGCGGGTAGCGGCCACCTCCGCCGATCTCAAATCTCCTGCAACTCGCAGATCGACACCTCCGCCGGCTGACGGGTCAACGACTTCAGTGTCGGCAGCACGCGAAGAAGACCCAGCATCAACGGCCTTCTTGAACTGATCGGCGTATCGAGGAAGACGAGTGTTAACTTTTCCCATCCCTAAGCGCGGTAGACCTAAAAAGGAAAACAAAAGTGTGACGACCCAATAACCACCAAGGAGAGCAACAATCGATACAACAGAATAAGCAGGAAACTCACGAGATCTCTGAGTAATCGAAGGCCAATCAATCGCCCCTCTCGCTCTGATCTTCCTGAGATTGTCGAAAAAACCTGGAGGATGAGCACGCAAGCGAACGACAGGCTCTGCAAGCAACAACAAAAACAAGATAAGTGTTAGAAGCCAATCAAAGAAAATCAACAAGTAAGGATAAGAAACAGCAAAGCTACCGGGAACCATATTCCACTCAGTAGCGTAAAACATATCGAGGTTGTCAACCGAAGTCTCATCTAGCTTGACAAAGAAAAAGTAACGCTGCCAATGACAAATCTTCTTCTCAGCTCCGGTGACGATCTGATAACCCGATTTAGCACTAGTATAAAAGTACCCCGGACTACCTCTGACTTTCGTAAACCTGGTAGCCTACTCAAGGAAATGTACATCAACCTCGACGCCACAATCGGTACCCAGTATCGCCAAACCAGCTGCGTTGCGGATACCTCCCACAGAAAGCTGAGAGATAGCTATCTTACGCCTCGCGCAGTAACGCGTCAAAAACTCCGGCAGAGGAAACCAAAGACCGCAATCAGTAAAATAATGCTCATAGAGGGCGATAAAACCTGCTGGAGGCGTCCAAGGACGCTCGTGGGGTTTAGGAGATCGGAAAACCAAACCCTCGGGCATCTTACACCACCGCATCATCTCGGCAATAGTATCCGATGTGCACAACGAAGGACCGTGATCGGCCGGACCGGCTGAAAGACTGGCACCAATCGATGCCGCACTAAGACCCAAAACAGCTGAACGAGGACCAGTATCCTCGGCCGGGACAACGTCCATAGGACTCCCACCAGAACCACTGTCGCTATCTTCGCTGAATTCGAGAATATCAGCAAAATCGTAGTCGTTGGCCAAACTGTCAAAATCTCCACACTCTGCTCCAATGTCAACACCAACGTCATCGAAAGCATTCTTATAGCTTGTACCAGATTCCCTCGTGAAGCGCGTCGAATCCCCGCAAGAGTCTTACCACACGCACGTGCGGGAACACGAGAACTCGTAGAAGGTCGGCCAACCTTCCTGCAAAGCGAGCCGACCTCGCGACCCCCCATCATAAGATCGAGATCGCCATCGTCGGAGTAAGCGTCAGAATCAACGCGATTAGAATTATCAATGTGACCTCCGAAATCCTCCATGCCGACCCCAGTTCCGCATGAACGAGACCCATCTAGCCGCTTACTTAGCTCGGCACCAACCACGGTCTCAGGAACCTGCGAGCTTCGAATTCTCAGCCGAACATGCCCCATGCCGAGCTCACTACCACCTGACGAATCCGCGTTTATGCCAAGCAGCGATTTGCCACCAAACTCTTCAATGCCGAGCTCACAAGTTCGCCGAGCTCCATCGAACTCATCACAGCTGAGTTCACCATCGATCCCATGACCGCCGAGCTCTGGGCCACTGAATCCGCCTGTCCCGGAACCACCGACCTCGTTCACGCCTCCTCGCCGATCTCCCATCTCAACTGTTCCGCCCTCGAAATCAATCTTATCCTCATGATTCCTCGCGGTTGTAGTATCAAACCCACTGATAGGTCTGCCGACCTCGGGTACGCCGACCTCGGGTACGCCGACCTCGGGTACGCCGACCTCGGGTACGCCGACCTCGGGTACGCCGACCTCGGGTACGCCGACCTCGGGCCCGCCGACCATATCGATCCCAAAAGAAGTGCCGAACGCATTCGAATTACTCCGTAGATCTTCATTTTCGATCTCATCTCGCCGATCCCTCCCAACCACGCGAGAACTACCTAACACCGGATCCCGGATTCCATCGTCGCCGACCTCGGCCCGCCAGCTCTCCATGTCGAGATCGACATCCCTACGCCAATCTCCAATCCTCGAGCCGACCTCACCAACGACTCGACCGCCGACCTCGGCGTCAATCTCCGAGGGACTACCTAATGCCTCACTCGCAGGAAACCTCGCAATCCGCCGAACCCTGAACTCGCCGAGCTCAGATCCGCCGAGCTCGGATCCGCCGACCTCAGATCTCTCCACTCGAATCTCCTCGCCGAGCTGGGTCTCACTCCGGCCGACCTCGAAATCTCTAAGGTCGTTAGGCGCTGATAGCTCAACTCGATGGACGACCAACGGCGGATCCGGCTGATCAACCATTGGCGACCTCGCAAGCAGGAATAATCGACGGGCGGCGGCTAGGGTTTTGGGTATGCAATCGACCAAAGAAAGAAGTAAAAGCATGAAAGTAATAAATGAGAGAGAGAAGAAATTACCTTTTATGAAGAAGAAGGAGCAAGTGAAGAAAATGGGAAGGAAGAAGGTGCATAAATAAGTAAATAAAATGGAAAAATTACTGTCAAATCCATCATCTCAATCCGCGACTCTCTTCTCTTTTTCGGGGATATCATTGAAAACCGCATTCAGAATAAAGACCAAAGGATTTTTCCCAGTGCCTCTCGAAAAATGAATCTGGAAATTCTCGAAAAATGAATCTGGAAATTACAGAAGAAATTTCAGAAGAAGTTACAAAAGAGATTGTGGAAGAATCACTGTAGCAATTTCATTTCCCAGAAGCAATCCGAGACGATCTGCGCCGAGCAGGCATATTACAAATAAATCAAGCATGCCCGCCGATCGCAGAAAAACTGACGCTCTCCGGACTAAGGGGGGGACTATTGTTGGACATGGGCTGCGCCCCAATATGCCATTCGGCCCAACAAGACGAATTCTGTGATTTCGGCCCGACCAAAATGGATGCAAGTCATTAATAATCCGTAAAGGGCAATCTCGGGAATTCACGATGGGAACCCTAGAAAACCCTCGGTCTACAGTCCACTATATAAAGAAACAGTACTCACTGGAGAAAGGAGGGGGACTCGCATACAATACCCCGAGAGCAATACTTTGCGTCTAAAAACTCTTGTTATTCTCTGTATAATTTTCTGTTAGCTTCCGAGCTCGTCGTGACTCACTCGTTAGTTCTCCTGTGAACTGACGAGCACGATCTTGACTCGTTTTAGTGACGACCTCGCATTCCTATCGTTAATAAAGAACAAACTTCACTCTTTCCCTCTAAAATCGATATTTATTTAGTGTTGTGCAATCCCCAGTACAAACAGTTGGGATGGGTCTTGTTGATAAGAACCATAGGTAGGCTGGGGATGAGCAGGATAAGGGTAAGGTTAAGGAGCAGGAAGAGGAGGAGGAGGAGGTTGGTGTTGGTAATCAGAAGAAGCATAGTAATAACTGGGTGGTGGAGGAGAGAGGGTGTAGTGTAATGGACCCGAATGAGAGGTTGAGGCATGATGATGAGGCGATGGTGGTGGGTATGGATCTGAATTGGGAGGTTTATAAGGGTATGGAGAATTCGAACCATAGTTCTCCATAGTAAACTACACACAGCACTGTTGGTTCCTTAAAATAAAGCAATTCAAAATTGGCTTCAACGCAAGTAGAGATTTTTCGCAATCAACATCACAAACCCCTTTCTTCTTCTTCTTCCCAAACACAAAATTTTCAAAATAAGGAGGATGTTCCTAATCAACAATGGCGGTAATTTTTGCGTTTGATCAGAAGAGAGACATCATATCATTATATGAAAGTACATTATTACGACGGATTAGAGAAAAGCTTCAAAGGAACAGAGAGAGGGAGTAATCATATACCTTGCAGTTTCAGGCCCTGAAACCCTTTAGGAGATCATCGCAGAGAAGATAACTTATGCGGGCGGGGGAAGACGAAGTCTCTCTGCAATTAAAAAGGATTTGATTTTTTTTGGGTTCTTTGTGGACTTAACAAAGGTTTTAGTTTGCCTACTGTAGCAGGTCACTTATTATTTCCTAGTATTAAACTCAACTTCTTTTTATCATTTTTTTTGCATATTTAATTTTAGTTGTTTCTATATAAAAAAAAAAAAAAAGTGTGAATCATAAATTATCATTTTATGTATATATAATATATTATCTATATACGATTTAAGGAAAGTAATATACATAAGATAAGACATTCAATAAAAAGATGCTTATACTTTTTCTAATATTTTGTATATATAATTTTAAAATAGATAGGTAAATCCGTAAATTACTACCAAAAAAAAAAAGACGGTCAAGTTCATGGCGCATTCTCCTGATGATCAAAATAAATATAAACGTTCAAATCATATCTTCTTCTTTATTGAATTTGGTTCTTAAATTGGAAATAAGAACTAGAAGAGAAAACGATAAATTTATTATTAGGAAGCTGAATGATTTGATCATGCACTGCGAAACACATCAAAAGAGCAATCTCCTGCTGCTTAAGAGCATATTGAACTGTGTTTTTGCTGTACATAGAAATTGTTGGAACCCTCTATTTCTTCCTCCTCCTACCTATTGAACTATAATCATATAAACAAAAAACTAGTAGGAAAAGAAACAAAAGAAAAGCAAAGTCAACATTGAATGTTTTCTCTTGAAACCTAAAAAGTCATCACGATTTTCAGTAATTTCCACACACACACAAAAAAAAAAAAAAAAAAAAAAAAAAAAAAAATTGATTTTTAAAAGAAAAATTTTCTTTTTAAAGGTTTGAGTTGACAATTACAGATTTAGGATATAGTTTTTAGAAGGTAGAATTTAGTGTTTAGGATTTATGGTTTATTTTTTAATATTAGAACTTTAGTTTAATTTTGTGGTATTTTTTTAAAATACATTTTGGTGATATTTTTGAAAAGAAAAAAAAATTAAAAGTAGTATTTTTTGAAGAAAAAAAAACTTATTTTAGTGGTATATACGAGAATTACCCTTAATTGATGTGTTTGTTTATTATTCATTACCTTCTATTATTATAAAGATCATTAAAAGCAAGCAAAAAGATTAACACTAGTCATTTAAAACATCGTTTATATATGACAATATTCTTTGGACTTTCACACAAACTCTTGTTGCCACAAAGTTTCGAGGTCATGCTGCATCATGGTGGAGTCAGACGAAGTCAACTCGTGTGCGAACAGGACGGGATCCAATTCGTTCATGGGAAAAGCTTAAGAAGAAGCTCAAAGACACCTTCCTGCCACATAATTATGATCGCACAATGTATACCAAATTGCAAAACTTGAGACAAGGATCACGTTCAGTTGATGAGTATGCTGAAGAATTTTACTTAATCTTGACACGTAATGATATTGCCGATAGTCAGATACAGCTTGTTTCACGTTTTATTGGAGGATTGCGTTCCCAGTTGCAAAACTCGCTTGCTCAGTTTGATCCAACCACTGTGGCCGAAGCTCACCGACGCGCAGCCTCTTTTGAACAACAGTCACGACAAGTTGCATGGAGTGGCTCCAACTCTCGCGGGTGTGTGAATGAGCAACAAACATCACCGATCACCAACACTTCTCGCGACGGGGCTGAACCTAGTAAGCAAGAGTTGCGCGGTCCAAACGAAGACCAAGCATTGAGNATCTTATCCAAGTCATCGATCTGCAGTGGGATCTTGGATGCTATAGCTCGCCACTGAGCACGTGACTTATTCACAATCACCTGTATATGTTAGTCAAGTTAAGAAGGGTCATCATATATTTGCTTCCGTGAAAAATGTATAACAACAAGATTCAAACAATGAGATAATCAAACGGACACGACTAATTAACTCAGTGTCTCTTTTAAGTGTAAAAATCAGAAAAAGAGAGAATAAGCTTATGCGATATGAAGATGAATAGTGCCAAACAGATAAACCCACCTGACTGGAAAACAGTGAATTGGGTACCAAAACCGGAAATTTTTCGGCATTCAACAAAGACGTTGTCGTAAGTCCCATCTCAACAACTTGACCTTCTACAGATCCAGCCTGAAAAAGTGGCAACAAGAAACACACTTTATCTTGAGGAAAAGAAATACGAGTGAGAATGACTAATAGATTTGCTTGCTTTAGGAAACTTAATAAAAGAAGAGAACAAAAAGCAAGTAACACAAGAAAATTCAAGTTTAACTAACTTTAATTGTATCTCCCATAGAGAAAGGTCGAGAGAATTGCATGGACAGACCACTCAGCACATTACCCAGGATATCTCTGGCAGCAAATGCGGTGGCAACTCCTGAAAAACTCAAAATAAAAATTGATAATGTTATGAGCAAAAAATATCCTAGAAAACGTTAGCAACCTTGGAGACGATAAGACTACATGTTTCTGGTGGCGATAGGCCTTATTTCCTAGTTGGCAATTATCATTATAGGCCGTGAAAAACAAGTAAGTAAGTTGAAATAGAGAAGGAGAAGACACACCTCCAACTCCACCAACTGTCAAGATAGATTGAACAGCTACCCCACAGGCTTCAGCGGAAGCCATCAAACCAATTGCAAAAAGACCAACAGATGATACTTTGTCTAAAGTCAATACCTTCTCCCGATCTAGCCCACCAAAACTCTTAGCGGACAACATTCGGGTAATCACATTGGTCTTCCAGCGATATAGGAACCACACAAGTGAGAGAATGACTGCTCCCTTCACTGTTGGAGTAAAGTACTGAGCTGCTATTGTTGTTGGAGCCACCATCGAGGCACTAGAACATATCACACAATCAACAAGTCAGTTTATTTTTTATACAACATAATATTCATAGAAATCATGTTGCTAAGAAAGTTAAAAGCAACTGACATTTGTGCAAAAGCAATGAAGGTGACCAAGTAACGGGCAGGATCCTCCAAAGCTCCCCAAAAGCTTTTCTCATAAGGAACAACTTCGTTAGAGAAGCCTCCGGGAAGCAAAGCAGCGGAGCTTTGCATAGCGTAAGTGTGAAACCTCCTGAGAACACTAGGCATGACTACCCAAGCAAACAAAGTAGCAGTCATAGTGAGACTGATGGGAACAATGACCTCTTTAAGATACGGGTTGGAGTCGAGGAACTGGTGAACATGAGGGATCATATCATCAGAGGCTTCTTTAGTCTTCCTAGCAGTTTGGGTAACAGCGTCGACACTAGTCTGCAAGACATCTTTGGCCTTGACAACCCAGTCAACGTCGCCATTCCCATCAGCGGTGCCAGTAACAGCAGGGGCAACGATGCTTCCGAAATTGTCAGGTTTGGAGCTGAAAGCCCTTGCGTAAGAGGAATGGCCTAAGAAAGGGATAGCATTATGATGCAGGCGCAAATCGGAGACAATGGAAGAGGCTTTTGGTCTGTGAGAGGAGGAGACTCCGTCGAGAAGAGGGTTTCCGCAGGTAGTAGTAATGGACCTGAAAGAAGAAGAAGGCTCTATCTTCCGGAAAGCAGAAGACGAGTATTTCGCCGATCTCTGAAGTGACTTGAGAAGCGTTAACCTAATTCCGGCCATTTGAGAATCTCTGCACTTTTTTTTTTTTTTTTAACAAACAAATTAAAATTAAAAATTAAATTTTCTCAAAACCTCCCCAATTAAGAGTTAATAATCTCTCATTATTATTATTATTAAGGAACAACCCCCAAGTTCACGAATTAAGAGCAGAATGAATCATTCATCGATAATGGCGGACGGAATTCAAAAATCCAAGTCAATGGGGTTTTCTTTCACTACTTGGAGAAATTGAATAGATTATCTATCTCTTACCTGAAGATGATGATGATGATGATAGGCTTAAGCTAAGATTAGAGAGAGACGATTCTTCAATCCAAAACACAACTGTACCTGTGGGAGATACATATATAAATAAATCATACTATTTGCTTGGCAAAGAGGGAAAGAAAGAATAAGCACAATCCAAGAAAAAACATAGACAAAGCGGTCAACAACAACACCAGCCCTCGTTGTCGTACCGACGTCGTTTAAACACCCTTCAACTTCTGCCCCATTGGGCCTTAGGCCTTCTTAATTGCTTCAACATTGTTTTTTTTATTGGGCTCAATGCTTCAATTATAGTGGCAGGCTCTGTAAAAACAATCGGTTTCATAATGTATAATTTTTTTTTAATTTTTTCCCCGGTTAATGCAAAATGTAAGTGTTGTTATCAAAAAGATCTTTTCTAAAAAAATTTAAAAAAAAAAAGAGACGAGCGAGAGAGCACACACAACTTGGGTTCGTTTGGGTTCGGGTATAATAAATGAAATGAACAATGACAACAACAACAAAAAAAGGTGAAAGCAGCTTAACGTGTATTCTTGTGATTGAACCTTCAGACGTGTCTGTCTACGATCGAACATCTAAAACGTCTCACCATGTCTTTTTTTTTGTTGTGAGACCCACAGCTCATATTTGCCACTCGTCGTTCTCTCATTTCGTTACTCAACATAATTATAAACTAATTAAGGTATACAATATAATCATTACACCAATGATTATCTTTATATGTGGACAAAAGATATAAGTATATATCTATTTTCTGTACAAATCTTCTTATAATGAAATACAATCACTAAAAATATAGTAGAAGATATTATTAATTCATCAAGAATCACTAAAAACATTGATAGATTGTGATAACGCTCTTTCTATCTAATCATAAATGTACACATGTTATTTACCATCTACAAATTACATTTATTGTAAATTTGTAATAATGGTTTATTCTTAACTCTTAGCATATACAATAAAGAACTTTGACTCTAGTTAATTTGGGAATATATATAAGAGGAGATTTTCTATTTTTAAAAAACCATAACAGTATGATCACAATGTCAATTTCTGAGGCGAAAACTCACCTTTAGCTAATAAATCAAGATTAAAAAATTAATAATATAATTAAAAAATTAAAAAATAAAATAAAATAAATGAAAATCCAAATTCGATTCATCGTTAGTCCATTCTTTCTTGATAAAAAGGCTTGGATGGATCTCATCACCAACACTGCTACACAAATGCTACATTGATCCAAAAAAAACGTGTCTGATCTTCTCCGGAGAGAAAAACCCTTATAAAGTTTTTGTAATCAAATCTCTATGGGAGAAAACAACAATCATCACAAAGAGCAAAAGCCACTTTCATACGACAAATCTAATAAACCCTTTTCTTCTTCTTCTTCTTCTTCTTCTTCAATACCGTCATGCTCGTTTACAGCGATGATCGTCCTCTTGATCTTCGTCTCATATCTGTTATACTCATTCAGTTTCATCTCCTTCCTAAACCCATATTCTCCTTCTAAATTCCCTAATACTCTCCTCGTACCCGTAATCCGTCTCGGGTCGGGTCAAAAACCCGAGGAACTACAACAAACAGAGCTCAAACACGTAGTATTCGGAATCGCCGCGTCCTCAGATCTGTGGAAGCATCGTAGAGAATACGTGAAAACATGGTGGAAACCTCACGGAGATATGAACGGCGCCGTTTGGCTCGACACACCCGTCAATGATTCCGTTTCCTCTTCCTCGGCCTTGCCTCCGATCAAAATCTCCTCCGACACGTCGAGCTTCAAGTACCGTTACCGTAACGGCCACAGATCAGCGATCAGGATCACGAGGATCGTGTCGGAGACGGTGAGGATGTTGAACGGGACGGAAGCGGAGAGAAACGTGAGATGGGTGGTGATGGGCGACGACGACACTGTGTTTTTCACTGAGAATCTTGTTAGGGTTTTGAGAAAGTACGATCATAAGCAGTTTTATTACATCGGAGCTCCGTCCGAGAGTCATTTGCAGAATCTGCACCAGTTCTCGTATGGTATGGCGTACGGAGGAGGAGGGTTTGCTATAAGCTATCCGCTGGCCAAGGTTTTGGAGAAGATGCAAGATCGTTGTATCGAGAGATACGCCGATCTTTATGGATCAGATGATCGGATTCATGCTTGTATGGCCGAGCTTGGTGTTCCTCTCACTAAAGAAGTTGGCTTTCACCAGGTTCCTTTCTCTATTCTATTTGATTTTTTCTTGTTTTTTTAAAACATTTTTTTTGTAAATTTTGCTACTAGTGCAACTAAATTTATGTATGAATAGTTCTAAAAAATTAATGTTTGTTTTTAATCAATTCTTTAATATTGGTGAATATATTGATATGTGTGTTACGTTGTTGAAACAGATGGATGTATACGGGGATCTGCTAGGCTTATTATCAGTCCATCCACAAGTGCCGATAGTGTCAATCCATCACCTAGACGTAGTCGAGCCTATATTCCCAAAAACAAGCCGAGTCAACGCCGTAAAGAAACTGATGATCCCAGCGAAACTCGATTCAGCGAGTCTTGTCCAGCAGTCGGTATGCTATGATACAAGTCGACAGTGGACAATGTCAATCTCGTGGGGGTACACAGTTCAAATCACGCGTACGTATATGCCAGCAAGAATGATGGAGATGCCCACTCGCACTTTTAACGATTGGCACAAACGCTACGATTTCACTAACGTTGCCTTCAACACGCGTCCCATAACATACACGGACTGTCAGCGTCCGCGAGTGTTTTATCTCTCTCGCGCGTTTAACAATTCTTCTTCTGATCAGACGACAACGATTACCGAATATATGAGGCACGACGAATGGTATCCTAGTTGCGACTGGGGAATAGCAGATCCTTCCGATATCAATCAGATATTTGTCTACAAAAAGCCTAATCCGGATAGGTGGAACAAGGTAAAATTATTTTTTATTTTGTTAAGTTTACTATATATGATTATTAGAAAAAAAAAATATTCTAAGAAAATGTCAAACGTTGATATCAGGCACCAAGGAGAGATTGTTGTAGATTAGTGCCGACAAGGAAGAAGGGAACAATGGTGCTCAATGTGGCAGCTTGTGCAAATGACGAAATTTTGGCTTATTCTGATAAATAGTTTCTTGTTTACTTTATATTACAAGAATTTTGTTTGTTAGTGACATATTTATATACTTAGGGAATAAAATATATATCCTTTGATAAAATATTCATCAACTATTTCTTTCTTTTTTTAAAATGTATACAAAATTACAAATGTCTTTGTATTATTTTTTTCCTTCTAAGAAAACGATAGCAGCACGTAGTCCTCGGCGTTCGGGTATTCGGTTCGGGTATATCTATTCGGGTATCGGGTATTTTGGATATTGAATTTACTATCCATAAGAGAACTGAATCTAATCGGATCGGTTCTGGTTCGGTACTCATTCGGTTCGGGTTGGTTTGGATAGTTGATATAAGAACCGAACCAGAACCGAAAATTTCGGTTATTAATGGTTTTGGTTCTTAAATATCCGAACCTACTAAATAACACCCAAAATTATCCGAAACTACAAGTACAATAGTTCAAAAGTTACAACAATCCAAACAATAAGAACATGTTATCAGATATCAAGTTTCAAAAGGTAGAAAGAGTTAAAGGAGATTAAAGAAGAATAAGGTTTAGAGTTTGAGATTTGAAAAGTAGTAGAATCAAA
>NC_025697.1:23848532-23881703 GCF_000633955.1 Camelina sativa | reverse complement strand
GTTCGGGTATATCCATTCGGGTATCGGGTATTTTGGATATTGAATTTACTATCCATAAGAGAACCGAATCTAATCGGATCGGTTCCGGTTCGGTACTCATTCGGTTCGGGTTGGTTTGGATAGTTGATATAAGAACCGAACCAGAACCGAAAATTTCGGTTATTAATGGGTTTGGTTCTTAAATATACAAACCTACTAAATAACACCCAAAATTATCCGAAACTACAAGTACAATAGTTCAAAAGTTACAATCATTCAAAACAATCCCAACAATAAGAACATGTTATCAGATATCAAGTTTCAAAAGGTAGAAAGAGTTAAAGAGATTAAAGGAGAATAAGGTTTAGAGTTTGAGATTTGAAAAGTAGTAGAATCAAACTGGTAGTTCTTCCATCTGCAACTTCTTTTTTTCTCCTACTGCCTGAAATATATTAGATCACAAAGTCAGAATACATAATAATATACTCGGTTCTTAAAAAGAAGGAATACTAAGAAATGTACATGAGTCATTTGGCTCACATACATTTGAACAATATCTTGAGTGGTTGTCTTTCTGGAATGTGGCTGGTAAAGTTGAACCGTCTGTAGAAGTGTCTCCATGCTATGCTTTCAAGAAAGACAGGAGGTAGCTCACCTAACACCAACATCTCATTACATGCCTCTCTAAAAACCGCTTCTGATACTCTACCCACTTGCATGTTCCCAACAGTTACACCACTACCGCTGTTCAAATTTTGCTGAGTCGCTCTTTGCTGCCAAGCGATGTATGGCTTGCATGTTTTAAGATGTTTCGCCAAATTCGAAGTTCCAGAAGTGGTCACACACTTCAACCCTATAGCACAATAGTTACACTTGCATCTGTTTCTATGATCCCACATCGGAGACCTTGTCTTAATTTCTACTTGGGAGGACGAAATAGTCATCTACACAATCAAAAAATGAAAGCAACAAAAATAGTCACTACATACATCAGATTCAGAAGTATAGATTTATTTCAACAAAAACAGTCACTCATCTACACAATCGAGACATGAAAGCAACAAAAACAGTCACTACACATCAGAAGTATAGATTCATTTTAACGAATCACCTTATTGATGCACTACACAATCGAAATAGGAAATAGTCATCTACACAATCGAATCTATGAAAATCTATAAAGTTAAAACAATCACCTTATTGAATCTATGAAAATCTAGAAACAAATACGACATTGAATGATAACTTACCTTGAATAGAACCAACAAATTGACGAAACAGAGAGAGAAGATCAGAAAAGTTCAATGTTTCACTTTGTTCTTGTGGTTGTCGGCGTCGAGAGAATGAGAAAAGAGGCAAGGTGGGTCGAAAAAATTAGGTTTACGTGTATATATGTGGTGGGTTTAAGATGGTGGGCTTAAGATGGTATAAAATCGAATTGGACTTGGTTGATATTGGACTGGACTTGTACATATGTAAATAACTAATTATTAGTGGGCTATATAATGTGATCTGTTAAGGTTTCGGGTAACCGAATGGATATCGGTTAATAACCGAACCGAACTGATATCCATGGTTATTTGAAATATTATCCATTCGGTTATTACCCTATATCCGAACCCGAACCGAACCGAAAATTTTCGGTTCGGTTCGGTTTGGTCCATTCGGTTCCGGTTATGTGCCCAGGACTAGCAGCACCTCTGTCTAAATCTTATAAATAGTACACAGATGGATCAACACAGTTTAGATATATATATGGGCTTCCGGCCCATTAGAACAATTTTAAAATTAAAAAATGATAAATTAGAAGAACAAAACAAAAAGACGGAACAGCAGCTGGAATGACGCGTTGACTTCTCTTTCTTGTTTTCATTTCATTACAATTTGGATTTTTATTGTCTGATCTGTGCAAAAATCGAATTGGACTGCAATGGCGATCCTCTACTCAAGGATCGTATCCCTTCTCTTTGTCTTCCTCCTATCTTCTTCTTCTTCTTCTGTATTTGCCTCTTCTTTCTCTCCTTCCGATGAGTACCTCGTCAACTGTGGTTCCGACGTTGACTACACCGTCGTCGACAACCGCCGCTTCGTCGGAGACGCCGCAAACGCGAAGTTCTTCTCATCCGAAGATTCAATCGCTCTTCGAGAAGGATCTCCGAACGTCCCACAGATCTACAGAACCGCTAGGATTTTCGCGCGACAGGGGAAATACAAGTTCAATGTCAACGAGGAAGGCACTCATATGGTACGTCTCCATTTCAATCGTCTCAATTCCTCTAAGATCAATCTCGATGACGCTCTGTTTCACGTTACCGTCAACGGTCATGTCGTGCTTAGCAATTTTAGCGGCGATGAGTCTAGGGTGGTTAGAGAATTCTTGATTTGGGTCCATGTTGGTGAGCTCGTTATCAGGTTCGTTCCTAGTAAAGATTCGAAATTCGCATTCGTTAACGCCATCGAAGTTATATCTGCGCCTAAGGATTTGATTGCTGACGTTGCGACCTCTGTATCTCGTGATGGAACTGAGAGGTTCAATGGTTTAGCTAAGCAGGCTATGGAAGTTGTGTACAGAATCAATGTTGGTGGTAGAAAAGTTACTCCTTTTAATGACACGTTGTGGAGGACTTGGCTTCCTGATGATGGTTTCTTCAAAACCAAAACCGCTGATGGGTCTTCTTCTGAGAAAGCTTACTTCACCGGTAGGATTAAGTATAGGCCTGGAGGGGCGAGCCGCGAGGTTGGACCTGATAACGTCTACAACACTGCCCGTGTGGGTAAAAGAAGCAACGGGTTGGTTGATATGAGTTGGGATTTCCCAGTGAGTGCGGGTGGTGGTTACAAGTATCTCATTCGGATGCATTTCTGTGACATAGCTAGCAAATCACTCGGCAGGCTCTATTTCAATATTTACATTAACGGGAACTTGGCCTACCAAGATTTCGATATCTCATATGCTGCGAATGATGTCCTTGCTTCTCCGTATTACATTGATTTCGTTGTTGTTCCTACTACTGCTGATTACAACAATAACAAAAACAGCCATTCAGGATCGTCGATAACAGTAAGTGTTGGACCATCAAACAAGACTAGTGTTGATGAACAAGGAGTTGATGCGATATTGAACGGTGTTGAGATCATGAAGATGAATAACTCAATGGGTAGTCTTGATGGGTATGTTTCAGCAGATATGATTCTGAGTACTTGCCCGAATAGAAGAAACGTAAGCATATTTATCGCAATGTTGGCGTTTATGTGTATATTTATGAGCTTCTACATTGTGGCTCGAAGGAAGAAAGCTAGAGATGACTATGGCTGGACTAAGCTGTCCATGGACGTCCTTGAAGATAATCCCAAGTCCGGGAATCAATTGATAGCAAGAAAGGCTTGAAGATGCTTTTGCTTGTTGAATATATTAACAATGGACACTTTTTCCTTGAAGTATTTTCTACTTTGACACGATGGAATAATCTTCTTTTTTTTTTTTTTCTTAATTAGGTTTGTAATGTTTCACAATGGTGTTAAAATGTGTTGGTTATACATATGTAACTGATTTATTTTGTTCAATGTATATGGAGAGACTCGATGCAATTTTCGAAATGGAAATGTTTTTATTTATGTTCATGATTGATGCCACTTTGTTTGATAGACAAACTGTACTTCTGTAAGAGACTTTATAATTGAAAATTGTAGTCACCTTTTCGGCTTTTCTAATGTAGTTTCTAAATAACCAAATTAGTATTGCAACTTTTGTCACATAATTAGTGTAAATAGACGTGATTAAACAAGTAAAACAATAATCTATACAAGGTGATGTCATGTCATGGATGATGATGATGGTACGGTTACCGTACTGCATGATCCCCACCTCCGAATCCAGCCATTACATCATAACCATAATATAAGAATGCCATTAGATTTTTTCCTTTTTCTTTTTCACCAAAAACATGAGATCAGATATTATCAGATAGCGTTTGAGCAATAAAGGTTGCATGGTCCTTGGCCTCTTCCCAAAAGTCAAAATACGAACTTGTACTATCTTCTAATCCCCTGTAGTTCAAAATACATTTATACGTCATATTGACAATAAAAATTAGATTAAACACAATGTCAAGATCCATGGACAGAAGAGTCACATGCCTGAACCATGCACTGGTAAGTACTTTATCACATTCCGTACGACTCACTCCATTATAACATGATACGTATTTACACATTCTCTTATATATACACTTCTTTCTCCTCTCATTCTCCACAACAACATTCGATCAAAGATCAAGAGAACGAGAGCACGAGAGAAAAAGATATGGACAACAGCAAGAAAGTTTCAGCAACAAACCCATCATCGGGGGATGAGTTCAAAGATGTGATTAAGGGATTGATTAAGCTCTTCATGCTGGTGATTGTCCTCGGAATCATCTTCATTTGGATCGTTATGCCAACCATGGTCTATCGAACCAAGTGGCTAAACCCTGTCATGCGTACAGAGTTTGGTACATCGACTTTTTTTGGTGCAATAGGTTCGTATATATCTTTATTAATCTTGTTTCCTTAATTCACATTATACAATTACTGAAATATGTGATGGTTTTGACTGTTTCTGTTTGGGCGGTATGCAGGCTTGACCTTTTTCATGTTCATGTTCCCTATCGTCCTCTTGGTTTGTTTGGGATGTCTCTACCTTCACTTGAAGAAACCAAAGACTACTAATCATCTCGTTAGGTACGTAATACTCATCAATTAACCACTATATATACTAAAATATATATATGTATTCTTCGTACATGACGACACTTATATATAACCTTAACAGGGAGAAGATAACTGAGGGAGGCGTGTTGGCAGCCATGAAAAGGCCGATGCTGGTCAAAGGGCCACTGGGGATAGTCTCAGCTACCGAGTTAATCTTGTTTGCAATGTTTGTGGCTCTTCTACTTTGGGAATTTTTCATGTACATGCGCAATGCATTCCCTACCATTACTCCTCAATCAGCCGCTAAACATCACCAAAAACTGTAAGCAAACATTGACAAATGTCAGCTTATTTAGTTTCTGTTAAGACATGAGTTAGTATTTTTAATAATTCCAACGTAACATTCTATATATATAGATGGCAAGCGAAGTTGGAGGCAATGGCAATAAGGATAGGGCTAGTCGGTAATTGTTGTCTGGCTTTCCTATTCATACCTGTGGTGCGTGGGTCATCATTGCTTCCGGTTATAGGGCTGACGTCGGAGTCAAGCATCAAGTACCATATTTGGCTTGGTCACATGCTCATGACCCTATTCACCGCTCATGGTCTCTGTTTCATTGTCTATTGGGCCTCAATGAATGAAATTTCTCAGATGGTGAGTTGGGGTAAGACCGAGATGTCGAATGTTGCCGGAGAGATAACTTTGCTGTCTGGACTTGTGATGTGGGCCACTACATATCCGTCGATTAGAAGGAGATTCTTTGAAGTGTTCTTCTATACTCACTACCTTTACATCGTCTTCATGCTCTTCTACGTCCTCCACGTAGGCGTCGCCTTCTGCTTTATCACCTTCCCTGGTTTCTATATCTTCATGGTCGATCGTTTTTTGAGGTTTCTACAGTCACGTGACAATATTCGGTTGAGCTCTGCACGTGTTCTTCCTGCCAATACCGTTGAGCTCACTTTCTTCAAAAACAAAGGTGAGTCTTAATCAAGATTACATGTATGATTCAGGATTCTGCTTTAGGCACATGGTTTATGTGTTCATCTAGTTAAGCTCTATATATGGATCGGTTAGGGCTTGTCCTGATAGGATTAGGCTGGATCGGTCTGACTTCTGAGGGTTTTTTGGCACACCATAATTAATAATATGTTATCTCACAGGATTGGTTTATAATCCGACGAGCATATTGTTTGTGAACATACCGAGCATTTCGAAGATGCAATGGCATCCATTTACGATTACTTCTAGCAGTAACCTCGAGGCAGATAAGCTAAGCATTGTGATTAAGAGCGAAGGGAAATGGTCTACAAAGCTTTACCAGATGCTTTCTTCTTCTGATCACTCCGATAGTTCTCTTTCTGTTTCTGTCGAAGGACCCTATGGACCTGTTTCAACAGATTTCTTAAGGTATTACTTTCTTGCTCAAATTTGAGATTCGTGTGGTTAATCAAGCAGAGTGGATTTAGGGTTCAGATTTTCTTGTGCCATAAGTAAGTACTTGATGAGGATATTGTTGCTTTTTTTCCAGGCACGAGTCTTTGGTTATGGTTAGCGGAGGCAGCGGAATTACCCCATTCATATCTATCATCCGTGACTTAATCGCCATGAGCCAAACAACGACATGTGAACTTCCAAAGATTACCCTGATTTGCGCGTTCAAGAACGCTTCTGGCATATCCATGCTTGACCTTATCCTCCCCACATCTGGTCTCGAATTATCATCTGACTTGAATATCCAAATTGAAGCCTTCATCACCAAAGAGACAGAACCAAGAAACGAAGAAACACAGAAGATCAGAACCATCTGGTTCAAACCAAGTCCCTCGGACCAACCAATCTCAGCGATCCTAGGACCAAACTCATGGCTTTGGCTCGCCGCCATCCTCGCTTCTTCCACCCTAATCTTCATGATAATCGTCGGAGTCATGACAAGATACTACATTTACCCGATCGATCAAAATAAGAACATGTACAATGTCGCGTCAAGATCAATCCTTTATCTTCTGGTCCTCTGTGTTAGCATCATGGTGACTTCAAGTGCAGCTGTATTGTTGAATAAGAAGAAGTACAATGCTGAGAGCAGTAAACAGGTCCAAAACGTCGACGTACAGAGCCCAACGTTATCTCCTAGCTCATGGGCTAACAGAGAAATTGAGAGTAGTCCTAAAGACTCGCTTGTTCAATGCACCAACCTCCACTTCGGTGGAAGACCAGACCTCAAGAGTAAGTATATATGTTACATTTGTATACTCTATAAAACATTTGGATATAAACACAATAATATGACCATATGTTTTAATAATGTTTGTGAAAGCAGAGTATCTACTTGAGACCAAAGGTTCAAGCGTGGGAGTGATGGTGTGCGGTCCAAAGAAGATGAGACAAGAAGTGGCCACGATTTGTTCATCTGGTTTGGCTGAGAATCTTCACTTTGAATCCATCAGCTTCAGCTGGTGATTGCGCATTATACATAACTCTGTTTGTGTGGTGTGCTTTGTGGACTTGTCTGTTTTTTTCGTAAGAAATATTATTGTGGAAATGGCCCCTAATATTCTGTACCATTCTGTTCTTAACTTTTGTATTTCCTGATGTAACGATTTGGTCCAAATCGAGGCGTGGAGCATTGTCTTTTTTATATATATTATTACTTTTGAGTTCCCCCAAATGATATCTTTCTTGTTTTCATTAAGTTATTGAATCTATGATAAATACTACGTACAGAAACAAAAACAAAATATTTGGTTTGCGTCCACATACAACCAACAAACACACAAAAGTAATGAACGGGGAAATAGGATACAGGTTACGAGCAATTCGTGCAAGAAAGCCTGATTGTTGTTACAGCCCGTCCATTCATATTCATACTTCATAATACAATATACTAATTTGTGCAGTTTAATATTTTATTCAAAGTTAGTCTTTTACGCCACTCATACTCAACATATATTCTAAACCTTCAATTCAAGTAATTAGAAATGAATGATCAATCAAAAAGCAATGAGCTTTTAAATGTGATTTAGCTAGCTATCTCTATCGAATTAATGTGAATAGCTATCGATCTCTTTCTTAATATAATGTGAATAAATATATATATATATATATATATATATATATATATTTTTTTTACCAGCCACAAATGATTGGTAGCTCATTATAGAGGAAACAAATCACAACTGAAATCTCATAAAATAAAGCTCTATGGATTTACAAGTGAATAGCTATCTTTTATATATATATATATATATATGGATTTATTGAGTTAAATGTGAATAGCTATCCCTATATTAGTGATTAAATATATATGCTATGCTTTTGCTTCCAAGGCATGCTTTTCAACTATGTGAAGTTTGTGAACCTCTCTTTTTTTTCTTTTCTTCTCTTTTTGCTTTTTCTTATTTTATTTCGTCGTTCTTGTCCGTCACCGACCAATCGTACACACCTTTAACCATTGACATGTTCATGTATGATTGGGTTGTTTACCATTATAGTCAGTAGTTTTATGACTCTCTTTGACGTACGTTTCAATCGTCTCCTAACTCTGAATCCCGCCCCCCTCGCGTTCCACGCTAACACCAAATTGTGAATCATACAACAAATGAAATGATTGATATAAATAGCCAAACCTCATATTCTCTCAAAACCTTTCTTTCTTTCTTTCTTTCTTCAAATTTGATAGAAAAAAAGATTTCTAAAAATCCTTGGGTTTCTATCCTCGTTCACCTTTCTTTACAAAAATAAAGAATTAAAAAAAAAAAGTCATGGGATTTTCTTACGGCGGCGCCGGAGTTATCATCGTCGGAGTTATCTTGAATGATTTTATCAGAACAGTTCGTTCTTTTCTTGATCATCCTCGTTTGTTTGGTGTTTATTGGTCGGAATCTTCGGGGAGGAGGAGTACTATCAGCTCCGGTACAAACAAGATTCCGATAGACGATATGCTCCCAGCGACAACATTCGACGAAATGTCGTCAAGGGTGAATCCGCCGCCGGAGAGCTGCCGGATATGTCAAGAAGAGTTCGACTGCGGCGAAGAAGTCCGGTGTTTGAGGAACTGCGTACATGTATATCACAAGACGTGTATTGACCGTTGGATCCAAGACGATAAGATGACATGTCCTTTGTGTCGGACCCCCATCGTCCCTGATTTCTATTTTTTTCGTTTGTAAAATTAGAGAAAAAAATCTATATGAATGTTTCTATTAATTAATATCACTAAAGCGTTTTTTTTTTTTTTTTTTATTCTTCTTCAACAAATAGATAACAAAGCACTCTAAATAAAAACTATTTTTTTTTGTTTTTGCGATACCGTTCAAAATTATGGACAACGAAACAAAATTATGATCTTTAAAATATTATTTTATTTGGTCAATTAATGTGTTTGGGTGATGACGACACGAGAAACCCTGAGTAATTATTTTTGTTAAAAAAAATTCTATCAGTAATATAAGTAGTCCATTAATATACTAAGCCCAATATTATTTGTTTCCAGAGTAAGCCCGTTAATAAACTAAGCCCAATATTATTTAGCCGTTAAATATGAGACTGATTTTTGGCCCTTAAATATACTAAGCCAGAATAGGCCGTTAATTATACGAGCACATAAATTGATTTAGCTAAGCCCGTTAATATGAGACTGATTTTTTGGGTTTGATATTTTTCAGGTGATTGGTTTGGTTTTGTGCTAAAATGCACTCTTTCTCTGGCTCATAAACTCATTCATCAATGAGCAAGCACAGGTTTATCTATCAATTAAAAAATAGATTACCTTTATGGCTTTTGTAGTCCCTTGTTCAAACTCAAAAAAAAAAATCAATATTTGCTAAATTTTAGTTGTTAATCCCATATGATATATTTTTCATTAATTATATAATATGGGTTTAGTTACTAATTTTGCCTTTTGATTTGGATTTTCATAATGATGATCAACTCAACCCATTGAAGAAACGCATGGATTGGTGTTCTATGAGCGGTAGTTCTTTGGATGTAGAGGTGATTCACAACGACATCATCAAGCTACGACTTGAACACGACGAGCTCACCATCAGGACATTGATGGACTTGTATGTCAAAATGGATCCCTCTTCCCTCAACCAATCACAATATTTTATTTAATATTTTATTTTAAAAATAAATAAAAATTAAATTAAAAAGCTAAACAAATTAAGGAAACAAATTCTGTAGACTTTTATTTAAGGAAATTAAAAATTGGTTTGGTTTAGATTTTACAATTAAACAATTTATATATCGGTTTGGGTTTATAAATGAGAATTAGGGTTTAGATTTTACAATTAAAACGAAACTATATATCGGTTTGGATTTACAAATGAAGTGATTAGAGTTTAGATTTTACATGATTACTTTTTAAAAAGTAAATTATGCAATTAACGTGATTATTTTCTCGGTCATCATCTATTAGAAGAATTCTCTCAATCACCTTGGCTTGATCCATCTATTATTACCATATACTATTACGTAATCTATGGTAATAAAGAAGGGACCAAGAGGATTGATTATTCTGATTGAAATATAAAGGACCAAATGATTGTTATTTGCCTAATTTACATCATTTACACATTATGTTTTTGTTGCAGAGTTTCCTATTTAAAACATAATATGGGATTAACAACTAATTTTGTTGTTGTTTGCGGAAGCAATTGATGATTAAGTTCCATTGGTGTCTTGATCACGCTTCTGTCATCATCAATGGACTGAAGGTGGTGCAGGGGCTCCATTCACAAATGCTTGTTTTGGGACTTGAGAACAATGACAGACACACGTCAGCATGCTAATGAGTTCATACACAATAGTGGCTCTCCATCCCGACCTTGCATGTCAGGTCTTCTCAAAGCTTAAGCGTCAAGGCTATGCGGCATGGAGGAATTTGATCTGAACATACGCTAATCGCGATCCTGAAAAAGCCATTGCTGTTTTTGGAGAGATGGAGAAGACACATATCAAGTCCACTTTTATCTCATTCTGAGCCCTCCTCTATGCATACCTTCTCCTAGCTGTGTTACTGAAGATGAAGAATGAGTATCACTGGAAGCCAGATGTGACACACTTTTGGTGTTACATGGACAAGCTCGTGAATACTGGATACATAGGAGAGGCCATAGACTTTGCTGCTACAATGGAATGTCCAATATCAAAACACATGTGTGGGATGATTTTTGGGGAATGTTCAAAGTCTGCACAATTATTCTAAGAAGATGATATAGTTGCTGGTTGCCAAGGGAGGATATGTAGTTGAATATCCCGTTTACAGTCGGCTAAACAACCAGGGGGTGGAGTTTCCATCTTGTGTGAAGTGCGACCCACGATACCACCATCAACATGGATCAAATTGCCTCTCCGCTTGGAGTCGTATTGATGTTTAGTAACCTGCACGTCAATTAGCTAATTTGGGACTTTAGCTATTATGCTTCCTTCCACTTTTATTTGTGCTTTTGGAAAATAATCTTTTAGGAGTCGATATTGGCTTGGTGTTCAAAAATAGTGATATGTCAATTACAAGAAACACATAGTCGTCCAACTCAACTGGAATTAGGTACAATGATTGTCTGAGTCATAAACATGTACAATTTGATGAACACATGAGTTTCTGGAACCGTGATGCGAACCAACCCACAACAACACACCTATTCAACCGGAGAGATTCGGTTATGAAAAAGGATAGAAATTATGAATATTCATTTCTTTTTCAATATTCATTTTTATGTTTCTAAATTATGAATTGTAAAAAAGTCCCTTGACAACTAACAAATTTCAATGCACTTTAAATATTGAAATATTTTTGTGAATTACTAATAAACAAATTTTAGTCTCTTCTTTGTAAATAATATGTTTTGTAAAAAAAAAAATTACTTAAATATATATTACTACTTTTTCTTAATTTCCACACAACTTTTTGTGTCCGAGATGAATATATTACCAGTTGTCTCGAAATAATAGATAAACCTCTACACTTCATCGATAAAAACTAGTCTTCACAGTCCACACTTAGTCTTTTTAATATAACTATAATTATGTTGATGATAAATTTATTAATTAGAAAATATGCAAGTAAATAGACTCTTTACAAGCATTTAGAACGATCCATAGAAAAATTAGGAGTTCATCATAGTTAATTGTTTGCACAATTTTGTTAAAACATCATCATATGTAATTGTGTACCCAATTTTGATGTGTATATAATGGTACTAATGTAATAGGAAAATAAATAATTTGTGATCATGATTAAACTCAATACAATAACAATACGATAGAATATCAAAATCTACCAGATGAGCAGAAACATACTATATGTATAGTTTATAATCAAATTTAAAATTTAATTTTGTAAAGGAATGTAGGAAAATGACTTCGAAAGTTCGAAGATATATATGGAAGTTTTTTGGTGGCACGTAGTAACTCTTAAAGTTATTTGTGTTTCTTGGTTGATTGTTTCTGAAAATTATGTAAAAGTATTTATTTTTTCATGTAAAAGTATTTATTTTTTTTATGTAAATAAATCAATTTATAGGTTACGCATGGACACATCAAACTCACTAATTGGTGTTGGTGATCTAGGATTGTGATTTGGGACATATTTATTTAAACAATTGTTACTCAAGACTGATATATCATACCATACGGGATATCTTCTCTATATGATCGAGCGGATCGATTTCTCTCCTTCATTTGTGGCCATCTTCTTGAACGCAGTAGCAACCAAATTTTCAGCTGTGTTCATGGTTCATTTGTCAGATTATTACTTTCTTGCGTTCAGCCAAGTAGATTTAGTTGTTGTTCGTTCGTGTTTTTTTTTCTCGTTTTATCTTAACTCAAACCTGTAATGTAAATGACATGAGAGAGGAAACCTATATTATATAAGTTCGATTTGTCACATTCTCGATATCAAATCTTTTGAGTTTCATTAATCAGTGTAAAGAGGTTATGTTATCACACAATTTTTTTGCTTCCCACATAATTTTGAGTTTTCTTTTGTCTCTATCTAAAGAGAATAGTACAATTCATTCCTCTTTTTCGTCTTACCCCCCGTGTAAGCTCTACTCATGCTCATTTGATTTGCAAAGACAAATATTTTTACTTGAAATCACCACAAAAAATCTTCAAAATATAATTTTTAAAAAAACCTTAAGTACTAAATTTAAAATATGTATAAACATATTGAACTTATACCAAGCTTACGAACCGTAGGATGGGACGGGATACTAAGTCCAGTTTGTTTCAAGTTCAACGTATTAAATTTGACACTTAAGTATTAAAATATTTTTATTAAATATTGTTTTTGTGTTTTTTTAAATCAAAAACATTATTCTTGATATATATATATATATATATATATATATAGAAAGTATACCTTCGTGTGGACCGTGTGGTGATATGTGTAGCATCCATCCTGAGGGGAATCGTCGTTGTTCTGAAACTCGAAACCACAAACGAGAAGGAACAGCTCCCTCTTTGTTACACATAATACAAAAAACGCATCTAAGTCAGAGAAGCCATCTTATCTTTATCACGTACCATTACCAAACAAATTCAATTATCAAGATCAATCTTACTCTTATATTGGATGATGTAATGTTGCTGCAGAGATCATCATAAGAACTCACAGTCTCTTTGTATAAAGACATTTGCTGGAGAACTCCTACACTTGTATGACCCTCTGGTACTTAAAGCGAAGTCTTTCTTTGCTGTTCAAACTTCATCAAAAAAGAGTATTTCTCATGTTTATCACTTCAACAGAAGACTTGTTGGGATCCCATGATCGCTTTTTGATGGTGACATTGACTCACCTTCAGAAGTCGACTCAATGTTCTGCTAACATCTGAAAAGTTGCATCTGACTTTGTACATCTTATAAGTGTAAAGGGTGATGAGTCAATGGTTCAGTTCTTACAATATCCTCAACCCGGAAACCATCTGAGAACAGAGGTGAAATCTCTCAATCAATCACTTGTGCGCATTAAAAGGGTTCCCACTCCAGAAAGAGGTTGTTGGAAACTAATTCAACACTGACAGCTTCTTCGTGGATTCTTTAAAACCTTTGCTGTTCAAAAAGCCATCCTCGTTAATGTTGGAAGTGATCAAGTCTTCATATTTGTTTTATTTATTTAGTGTATAAGAGTCGGCTGTATTTAAATCATTCGTATCACTTTGATACAAATGATATAAGTAACCGCCAAGTAGTAATTGTTTGAATGTTTGCGTCTTTACATTGGGGCATCTATGAGAGATGCAACTCTTAGTCCAAAGTGTGTCTTGTAAACCTATAAATATGTGTTTCACAATCTAATAAAGTATGTGGTTTTTGTTTACAAAAATCGAGTATTACAAGAAAGAAGAATACATTGAGTGTACAACAAAAACAGAGAGAGAGAGACAAAAAACAGAGTAACATCTGTTGTTGTCCGATCCTAAATACTTTGAAGTCTTACAGTTAACATAAAAAATCAGAACACTTATATAGCTGCATCACATAACACAATTGCTAGACGAACTGGATACATACCTACAGAAATGGCAGCAGCTCTGGCTCTTTCTTTCAGGAGAGAGTCCAAGCAAGAACATGATCACATCTTTTTGGACCTCGAAAATTTCATCAAGTTAAAAGAGCAAAGACAAAACAATGAGATAACTCACCAACAACTCACAACTTCTTCTAACAAGAGGGAAACAATTAATGTCTAAAATCTAATAAAATTAAGAGAAGAATCATCACAAAACCTGAATCGGAATAACATCATCTTATAGTCTGTGAAATCAATACAAATCCTAGGAAACAACAAGCTAAGAGTTAACAACTCCCAAGACAAGATACTTCAATTACGCTACAAAAACTGATTAACGTATTCCCAACACAAGTTTTTCTGTGTGTGTGTTTTTACAGCAAATGAAGGTGCAGAATGGCAAATATCTCAGAGTAAGACAAGTGTTATTGGTTATTCCAATGGAGATGAAGGTCTTGCTCAGCCTATTGCTTGAGGTAATAATAATGTAAAACATCTGCTTTCATTTCTTTCTTCCTTTTATTTGTTTATAAAAAGATTAGCTGGTTTCATTGACTTTTTGTATTCACCCTGCAGCTCCAAATCAATGATCAGAGGTTTGAGGATGCTGAAGAGATGGGTGAGACAAAGGATCATCAGTAAAATGTGCTCAGAAAACATATATTGTGTCTTCACGATATTTTAAGCGTTGAATGAGTTGTATTTTGTTAAACGATAAAATTGTTATGTTCTACTACTACATTTCAAAAAGTGCCTATTTCAATCATCCTCGTAAAACATCATCTCTCACTGAAATTAGATAAAGTAAACTATGATTGCTAGCTAGTTGGCTACTTAGTGAAGTCTTGTAAAATCAGACAGGTCCAAGGAACTTAAATTGAGAGTAATTATAATATCAATCTTCAAAATCTATTCAATTGAAAACTCGAGAACTTAGGTTTCACTACAACAAAACATTCCAAAAGATTGTTTCTTAAAGAGAATTCCAAAAGAGAAAGCAAAAAAAAAAAAAAAAAAAAAAAGAAGTAGGGTTGATCTATGAGTCNGATCTACGAGTCGGCGATGGTGACCTCGACCTCAACACCAGGTTCAATGGTGATGGAAGTGATCTGCTTGACAACATCAGGAGAGCTGAAGAGATCAATCACACGCTTGTGAACCCTAAGCTCAAATCTGTCCCATGTATTGGTTCCTGTTACACAACACCAATAGTTAAAAAAAGAGTCGCAGCCAATGTGCAGTGACAGAGTAGAGAACAATATTGCTGAGCACAATCACATTTTCTAAGACTATAAATCCTTAGTTTAATATCAAGTAAAATGAACTAAGGGATGGTTCCGAAAAAAATAAATCCATAGCTAGGGCACTTATCTAGTGTTTCTCAAGACATAAAAAGATGAGATGAGCAATCATAATTATACCTTCACCACAAGGAGCTTTTCGGGTAGTGATTTTAAGAACCTTGGTGGGCATTCTCACTGGTCCCTTAACTCTCAGTCTCTTGTCCTTAGCTCCACGAACCAAATCAGTGCACACTACATATATATCATTTGCAGCAACATAACGTTAAAACAATGATTTAGTATTTGATCCTAAATCATCAAATTCAAAAAAAATCCAACTTTCAATCCATTCACTGAAGCAAATCAAAGACCTATTTTAGAACGGTTCCCAATACAATGAATTGTTACATCTTCTATATGGTGGTACCCTCAAAATGAATGATATATGGTTTTTGAGAGCAGCTCAAAAACTGAATTGCTAAAATCGAAATGATTAGACTACCAAGATCCAAAAAAAAAAAAAAAAACCTTTTTCCAAGTTCTTCACATTCTTGGAGGAGAGAGTGATCCTGATCTTGTGAATTTGCTCAAGTGGTTCTTCCAAACCAGCCTTAGTTGGCTTCATTGCCTGGTAAGCCATATTTTCAGCTCAGCTTCTTCTTCTGTACAATCACAGACATACGAAACCGATGGATCACATTAACGTCCCATATATTCAGAGGTAAACATGTAAAATTCAGATTTGGATTAAGTGAAGAAACCTGAGGAGACGAACGAAGCTCGACGGCGTATTGCTGCTCTTTTCTTTTTGCTGCAACGAAGGAAGGACCCGAATCTTTTAACCTAAGAGACGTTTTATGGCTTATGCAAAAAAAAAAAAAACCCTAATTTTTATGGACTTATTGGGCCCAATCTATATACGGCCCAATAACTAATAGTTAGTTGTCATATCGATTGCCAGATTTGGAGGATCTGTTTAGTTGAGAGAGAGGCTTGACAATATTGCAATGTGAAGGTATTGTTCGGAAGCTAGATGATAAACGTCATGAGCTACCAATGGGAGGCCTCACAATTCTCACAAGTAATAGATGTAGAAGAGCACTCTCACATACACGACGATCGATGAAACGATTGTTTGTGAAAGTGAGAGACACAAGTTTACTAGTTTTTTTGTTCACTTATGGAAGCTAAAACAGAGTTGTGTCTTTTGGCATCAAAGAAGATCTTCAATTGAGAGTAGAGAACGTAATTATGGTCTCATCTTGATAGATGTAAATAAAAACTCAATAAGACAAAATCTTCTCAACCTTAGAAAACACAAAAACATTGGTTTGTCCAACAGAGCAAAGAAGAAAGTTTCTAGCAGAAGATACAAAGGAAGATACCAAAAAGTTGAGATCAAAGAATAGGCGATGGTGACTTCAAGAGTGCTGAAGGATCTACCACATCCAACATTGCTTCAAGCTCATCCACCATGGATCAGGTATGTGTCTGATCGATGACTATATAGAACATATATTGATACCGTCATTGACCATGTCATACTCTTTTACTACCAATTTCGTGTAGGTTCCGTCTAATATTAACCTTTTCAATAGTGAGAGAGCAAACTGTCCATAAGAAGTTCTCTGAAATTTTATATTCAGGTAACTCACTAAACTTAGGAGTTAGGAATGAATAGTCAAAAATAAATTCACAAGATTATAATTAGAGGATGTAAGTAAATGACTTGTTTTTCCTTCTTGTTTTTACGTTTTATTTATAGTCATCGTAATCGAACTCTTGATCAGGACACGATCAAATCCCCTCCCTCTCCTATGATTTTAAAAGAATGCATCTCAAAAATAAGACAGGTAAAAGAACCATCCAGTTAATGCTTGAGTTACAATTTAAACTAAGGCAAAATCTTTGTAGCTCAATCTGCTAAAGACTTGTAATGACTAATGATGATGATGATTTTGGAGATTTATTTACAGCCTTTTTCAAAGACTAAGAAACAAAAGAGAAAGATTAGGTTAATTCTGCAATGCTCTTATCATCTATACTCTTTCGGATCAAATCTGCACATTAGTATGATTAGTTAATTACTGTAAAAAATAAAAGTTACAGTATATCTTCTAGTTTTGAGAGATTGTTAACACTTAACAGAGTTATTATTATAAGCTAAATTGAAGCGAAATATATATATAAACCGGTTTTAACTACAGATTAAAACTGAGGGATTCATCGATGGGCCTTTCTTATATAGCCAGTCTACATGCTATTTCTGAGATTAAGGGGTCGCAAAGCGCCAATACATCTCTCCAGTCTTTGAATCTTTTGATCACATTATACGATTGTTGACACCACGAGATACAACGTGGCAGTTTCATTGCTAGAATTTAATACATTTGAACTAGTAACAAACACATTTGGTGTTGTATTACGCAATAATAAAACCTTTTTTTTTTTTTGATAAACCGTGCATAGAGTTTTATTTCCCTATTAATATCAGATAAATTGTGTCACTACATTATTACTGGTAATAAAACCCACATCGGAGCCACGTAAGCGTTAGAGATACAGCCGCGTGCACTAACTTTAAAATAGTAAATCCAAAGAGCGACCGTCAGATTCTCTGCCTAACCCTCCTCCGTTTGAGATTCAAATCGTGGCCGTTGATTCTCTTTGACCACGACGAATGAACGGCGGGCTGTATCCCCGACCGAACTCACCACCATCGTCACCTCATTCCGATCACTAATCACAAAGTCCAGCACAAAGTGGGTCCACACTTGTTCGCCACTCTCTCGCCTGTCGCGTGTGTCTCTCACGCTCCACATTTTTGTTTGTCCCTCCCTTAATCAGACAAATGATCTTAGGCTTTGTCTGATTTAGCGATTTTCATTTCAAAGTTCAAACACTTTGAGTTAAAGAAAAAAAAAACCTCGGAGGCAAAATCCCATGTGCATATGCTCTCTCAGTCAAAACTCACTCCTCACGTGACCCATTGCCACTATCACGTGATATATAGACGAGTACCATTTTTAGATACCATATATATATATATATGTGTCAGATCGATTCTTCGACAGATCCTTTGAGATTTTTTTTCCAATGCTGTTTTGTATAATTTGAATCCTATACATTTTTATGCCGTTGACAAAATTTTAAAATAAGAAGTACAGATGAATATACTTTAAAAAAAAAAAAATCTTACATTTATGTAGTTGACAAAAATAAGAAAAGAGGTATATTGACCAAAAAGAGGAGTAAGATGTTACGGTGGATCTTAGCACAGGCGATTATTGTCCTTGGAACTTAAAATTTGGTAAAATTTAGCGGCAGCTTTTCTTATGCTTTTTTAATTTCCCCTACTAAAATTAAAAGGATATTATAGGGTATCAAAGTAAAACCTAAGGACATTTCCGTCCAATGAAAAAAACATATAGAAAATATAAGAAGGGCCGAGAAAAGCAAATAAAAGAACTTTTAATCAAAACAGAAAAGAAAAAAAGAACCCTCCTATCGAGTTCTGTGAGATCTGCTCCAAGAAAAAGAAAAAGAAAAAGAAAAAAAAAAACTAAAAACTGGTGAGGAAGAAGAGGTGAATCGAGTCGTATGCTTACGTGGTGTGGTGATACCAAAATATTTATTTTATTGAGCGGTTTCTAATAACCTGTTTGGTTTCTCTGTTGTTCCATTTCGGGGCCAAAGGAAAAAAAAAATGAGGATTCGGAAGAACACGAAGCTGGCATCGGCTCTTTTAGGTTACGGCGGAGAGAGACCGGAGACGTATGTTTGTCACTTAAACCAGTCTCCATGGGATGTGATTCCGGTCACTTCCTCTGGCGATTGCGAGTTAACTAACCTGCTCGACTCGTCGTGGTTCCTCCCTCTATCGTCTTCCTCTTCTTCTTCTTCTTCTTCTTCTTCTATTCCGCCTCTCTTTCACCACCAGGTAATTCAAATTCGCTTTCCATATTTGATTCCCATTTCGATTTCGTTCTCACCAATGTTCAGCATTTCTTCTATCGTCCTCCGCCTCCTCCTATTAGCTAGGGTTTGTTTCGTATTTTTATTTATATCTGTTCGGGGAAACTTGAAAGAACCCTAAAATTATGGATTTTGGAGTTGCTGGGTCGTTTAATCTATCGATTAGTGTTGATGGGTCGTTGTTATTTTGCTTCGTTGATTCCCATTTCCTTTCTCTATCCCCGATTATTCTTTTTTTTTCCCTCTATCGTTATTACAAAAGTTTCTTCGTTAACTCAGTTCAATGGAGAAGACAATAACTTCAATGCGGATGTGAGTTTGGGAGATTGTAATGGCGCTGCTGTTAGGTAATAATAAACTATCCATTTTGTTCTTCACTCCCCTAATCGACTTGTCAATTATATCCACTATTGTCTGCTTTCGTTTTTGCTTCCGTCTTCTTGTTTTATTTTTTTAGGGTTTTACTCGTATTTTTGATAATCGGGTTATTTAATTTCACCCGAATCGAATTGCCGGGCGACCCGGTTTCAGTTTTTTTTTTTTAATCACATCTTTCTTTATTTTATTTTTTTATCGTACAGATTTAATAACTCCATGGGAGATAGTCACAACCTTGTCTCCGTCGAGAAACTTAATCTCAATGCGGCGGAGGATAAGTACGAGCTATCTCCGGACGCTGATGAACCAATGGATCAGAGCGATAGTAGCAGTGACAAGAAATCCGAAGCTCTCCTCGAGCCTAAATCGCCGGTCAAAACCTCCGACGACGAGGGCCAAGTGGGTGTTGTTACAATTCCGGCGCCGCCTAAACGCGGACGGCCACGTGGTACGGGCAAGAAAGCTCTAGCTTCCGCTGCCGCATCGAAGAATCCGTACGAGTTTTACTATTACTCTGGTTTCGGGCCACGGTGGGGGAGAAAAAGAGGCGGCTCCGATGACGAGAAGTTAGGTTTGGGCGATAATAATAAAAAGAGCAGAAGTAGTACCAGTAGCAGTAGCAACGAAGAGGGTGATAAAACGGCGGCGTTTGGAAGTGGGAGCGTTAGCTTTGACGGGTTTGATTATGTGGAAGAGGATTATGTCGACGTGATGGATGAAGATGAGGAGAGCGATCATGGGAAGAAGCAAAAGAAAGACAAGATGATAATGATGAAGAAGACGATCAAGAGAGGAAGGAAGCCCGTTAAGGAAAGGTCTTTGAAATCCCTCATGTGAAATATTTTATGTTTTCTGAGGGCATTTCTGTCCTTTTATGTTTTTTTTTTTTAATTGTCTGTTTTTTTCTCATTTCGTGGGTTCGATGAGGGACTTTGTCTATTTTCTACCTTTATGTTGTATTTGGTTAGATGAATTTGTCTTAATTTTTTATTAATTTTTTTTTTTTTTTTAATTTCATGTTTTCAATTCTTATTTTTTATCACTATTGTTAAGAAGAAAAACAAAATCTTTCTAAACACTATCATTAAACTTAATTGTGATTAATTAGTGATAAACTAAGTTGTTATTGTTTAAATAATTTATTTTTATCACTTTAATATCGCTTTTGTGAATGAATAAATCAAAATCTTTGTATATATACTTTTTTCATCACCGTCTTCGTTTTCTGTCATTTAATTATGTACTTATTTTTCACTCACATATTTGTCTTTTAATTCGAAATGCATTATAAAGATATAGTTTTCATAGGATCATTATAAACATAAAGGGTTTTAAGAGCATCTCTCATTTTTCAAATTTAAATTTATATCAACTAATCAAACCAAAGATTAAAATCTATTGTCAATATAAAAATTCACAAAAGATAAAGTATGTATCTTTTTATTTTCGGAGATAAGAATAAATTGCAGTAAAAATACATTGTTTGACGAAGTATCATAGTTTGAACTTTGAATGAATGAATTTTAACTACATAATATGACTGGTTTCATAGTAATTTAAAACACATTAATTAGAAAATTATACTGTTACATAAAAATATATATGAGTTTCTGATTTAGTATTACTAGTACATGCTAATAAGTAATAACATACACAATACTAAAAAATAATATGAAAATTAAAATCTACTCACAAAATTTAATATCTAAATTTTTTATACATTCATACTAATCTGTAAAGGTTACAATAACTTAGGATTTTTATTTTAGGATTTTTTATTTTTATTTTTTGTCAATAAAGTATAAGTTAGGATCATTACTAGGGAGATTATTAAGATGTTTTGATCCGAATTTATTGGGTAAAGAAACCCTCATTTAAACTTAGATTTTGAAATGCTTGAAAAAATTCATTTGATAAAAATATCTTATAAATACAACGAGCTTCTAATTTTCATGGACGCATTTTCTGGCTATAACCAGATCCTTATGCATAAAGACGATTAAGAGAAGACCTCGTTCATCACCGACCAAGGAACCTACTGCTACAAAGTCATGTCATTCGGCTTGAAGAACGTTGATGCCACTTATCAATGTCTGGTGAATAATGAACGAATATGGAATATTTGGACTTAGTCAAATACCGATTCAAATATATTCTCCACTATCTTAGGCAGATCAATCTTGTTGATAATTGATTTGTCTTTAAATATATTGTAATCTCCATTGTAAAGGATGAAGGAAATAAACATTCTTTTAAATAAGATGTTCGCAGAACAACTTGACCGAACAATGCAAATAAATATCAACGACTTGCTCGTCAAGTCGCTACACGCTAACGAGCATATCACCCACCTTCGGTAATGCTTTGACATTTTAAGCAAATACGATATGAAGTTAAACCCGGCTAAGTGTACCTTTCCAATGAAGTCAGGCGAGTTCCTCGGCTATTTGGTAACTCAACGAGGCATCAAAGCGAACCCAAAAGAAATAAAAGCCATTATCGATTTGCCATCACCAAAGATTGCTAAAGAAGTTTAACGATTGACTGGCCAAATCACGGCTCTGAATCGCTCCATCTCAAAGTCGACTGACAAATGCCTCCCATTTTACTAATTATTTAAGATCAAAGGAAAGTTCCAATGAAACGAAGCCTTCTACAATGTGTTCAAAAAGCTAAAAAACTACCACTTCACACCACCTATAGATAATAAAAAGGTTTATCGCTAATCTTAGAGACTTGAGAACAATTAGAAACAATTTTCGTCTTAAAAAATAAATTTGTTAAGATATATAGACTAAGAGTTAAGACACTGATAGATGCATAATAATAATATACCTTAAGAGGACAATTCTATTAATTAACCGTTTGATACTATAAAAAAATTATCTTGAAGGATTTTTTTCTTATTTGCCTTATCTATGTCAACATGCTGTTGTAATTGCTATAGATTTAGGTTGACCGAAAATGTTATTTTTAGCGAATCATTCATTTAGAGTATNAATAAAAAGGTTTATCGCTAATCTTTGAGACTTGAGAACAAACAATTTTCGTCTGAAACGAAACACTTTACCCCATATTTTTATTCTCAAGAAATTAAATTGTTAAGGTATATAGACTAAGAGTTAAGACAGTGATAGATGCATAATATACCTTATGAGGACAATTCTACTAATTAACAGTTTAATACTATAAAATTTTATCTTAAAGGATTTTTTTTCTTATTTGCCTTATTATCTATGTCAACATGCTGTTGTAATGGCTATAGATTTAGGTTGACCGAAAATATTATTTTTAGCGAATCATTCATTTAGAGTAACGTGTGTGGTAATAACCCAATTTATTAATATCACATACAGGTTAGTATTATTAAGTTTCAGAAAAGAAAACAATTACTACAAATTAACAATTCTCTCGTACAAGAATCATCGTGCAATATGACAAATTAATATTCAAAATAATGAGTAATGATAGTGTTTTTTTTTCTAAACCATAGAGTAGAGAAGAATCTCAAAGACTAGTTGTGTTGAGCAGCTCTCTGTAATCCTTACGAATTCCCCACAAAATCTCACTGCATTTTTTCATGCTTGGTCTCGAACCTCTATGAGGAGCTAGACACTGAAACGCCATCTCCAATACCTTCTCTAATGCTAAGTTGTTCGCTGGACTTTGTTCTAGCTTCGGGTCCAATACCGAAATCGTATCCCCACTCGTGAACTTCTTGATCGCCTGATCAAATCACGACCATTAAACGAATCAAAACACGAGTCACATAGTACTATATATATATATAGATACATAGTAGTTTAGATAATGTTTAGTTTACCCATCTAATGGTGATGCGTTCTTTTTGTCCCCTGCTAAGCTCAATGGGACGTCGACCTGTGAGAATCTCGACGAGCAGGACACCAAAGGAGTAGACGTCGCTTTTCTCTGTGAGTTGATACGTTGTTAAGTACTCAGGGTCCAGGTAACCTGCGGTTCCTTTGACTTGTGTTGAGACATGTGTGGCTCCTGATTCGGTATCTGGAGCTAATCTTGCGAAACCGAAATCTGCAACCTTGGCTCTGAAATTCTCAGTGAGGAGAATGTTCGAAGACTTTATGTCTCTATGGATGATAGGTGGCTCTATTATACATCAAGAAAACAAATGAGTCAAATTAAGAACAAGTACAACGTAACTGACATGGAAGAAATTAACTAAAGAGAGAAAGAAGGATTCATACGTACGTGTATACATGTGAAGATAGGTAATGGCATGAGCTACATCTGTTGCGATATCTAGCCGAGTGGCCATGTCTAGAACCTTTCCTTCCTTGCCTACAAAGAGCCTCCTCCATTCAAAAACATTGCTCGAATTGTAATGAAATATTATTTATGAAAAGAGAGAGTAGAAAGTACTCACAATCCAAGTGATCTCTGAGAGTTCCATTGGCTACATACTCGACAATGAGAATCTTCTCGTCATCGTGCACCACATATCCATAATATTTGACCAGACTCAAGTGTGTAACTTGAGCCAAGGTCTGAATCTCACTCTTAAACTCTGCACCTTGACGGTCGTCGTGCATACTCTGCATACATATATATACCCTTCATCATCATATTATAATTAATTGAGTAACAATATATGGTGATCGATTCTCTTTTGTAATTTAGCTAGCAGAATAATTTTGAAAAAAAGACTTGAGAAGAAGAGAAGATCAAAGACCTTTTTGGCCCGTTTGACAGCAAAGGTAGTGCCATCTCTAAGTTTGACCTTGTAAACAGTGCCAAAACCTCCTTGGCCGATCCTGAAGGATGGGGAGAAGTTCTTGGTAGCGTCGTAGATTTCATGGAAGGTGAATCTTGAATGCTCTGTTTCGTTAGCATTCCCATTATTATGCCTCTGCAAACTTCCAGTTGAGCTCCTTCTATTATGTTCTGTACAGAGAACAGAGTATACACACACATTAACACATACACAAAGACCAATAAATAAATAATATCATCAATTGTTATGATATATCAAACGGTGAAATTAAAAAAAAAAACATCAACTATACGAGTAATACAGAAATTGAAAAAAGCTATATATCATAACCCTTGGAGGAATATAGATAAGATACCGGAAGAAGAGGACTTATTAGAATCGTTGAAATTTTTGGAGGAAACGGAATCGGGAGGAGTGAAGCAGTTGATGAAGATGCGGGAGATCCAACTGGCGACGGAGCTAGTGGATTTGTCGGTGGGGGTAGGTGTAGGGCTAGGGAAGGAACGATCGGTGATAGAACTCGTTATGCTGTAAGAAGAAGAAGCGGTTGCAGCAGGAGAAGATCCGCCGGTGTAGCTATGTCTCCGACGACTGGGCATCGGAAAATTACGTAGAGCCCTCGTTTCGTTAGTGAAACGTCGTAACAATAGCGGACAAGGGAAGAGACTGACTTTTACAATTTCAACTTACAAATACTTTTTTTTGTTTTGTTTTGTTTTTTTCTTTCTTTCTTCTGCGTTGATTATTTATTTTTCATAAGACTCTCTTTTTTTTCCTTTTCGGTGTGTATTTATTGCCGCCAGCTCCAGCTATACATACAACTTGACGTTCTCTAATTAACGAGTAATTCAAACCCCGACAAGTTTAGATTATTAAGCGTATAATTATTATTCCCCTAATATTTTTCTATTACATAGTCTCATGATTTGTAATCATTGTCTTAACATAGAATTTGAAAAAAAATAGAAGACAAAACGGTTCGTTATTACATAATATTATTATTATGCCAAATATACTGTACATTTTGACAAATCAGATATACTATTCGCTATTACATGATAGCAAATAGTATATATAAGTATATAACATCAAGAAAATTTATAAGCATGTTTTTTTTTGTTTGGAATAATGAAATTGATTTGTCAACAAAAGATAATTACGGCAAAAAAAAAAAAACAATATAGAGGATAATAATTAGTAGTAGTTCATTGCCAGACGTAATCTATCTAATCCGTCTGATACTAGTATCTGTTTAGAGACCACCATATTAATAAATGCGAGACCCTCTCTGTTTAATGCAATAATCGCAATCGCATTAAATTTTGTATTTTTCAGAACATATATATACCCAATCAATAATAAAAGTAAACTTTAAGTTAGATTTTTTTCATTGGATATTCCCATAGGATTTTAGAATACGTTCTTTAAAAGCGGTAGGCTTAAAATATGAAATGGTAAATAAATATTAAGTAACTTTGATTTTAAGGTAATCAATCAATAAATATAATACTAATATAAATTAATTAGGCTATATTAATATGGTTAGGATGGAAGATTCATAGCAGTTGAAGTAGGAATGATATTTGACCCACTTTACCAATCAATAAAGAATAATAGTCTCTGACAGTGACAGAGGGCTTGACCTTTTTAATAATGGGCCATGATCCAAAATGTTTGTAGCCCATGTTTCATAACATAAGCCCATCTCTGTAACTGACGTCATACCCATCATATATAAAGAATAATGATAATTAGGCAGAGTAATTAATGAAGTGTGTGAGTGGTTAAAGTATAATTAACGATGAGGATGAGAGCCTTAAGCGGCCTCTAGTAGTATAGTATAGAGAGAAAAGAAGAGAGCTCCCCTCTCCTCCTTCGCCACCATTTCACTTTTCATCACCGAAGAAGGCATCAATCTCCGGCGTCTTCTCTCTCTCAGGTTTCTTTCCTGAGTTTCCTGGGTTTACGATTCCGTCTCTTATATTTAGTTTTTTTTTTCCCCGGAATCTGTTTTCGTCATTTTTATTTATTTATTTTTTAATAATTGTCTTTACGGCTTCGTCGAATTTTAGGGTTCAGGTATCGTTTCGTTTGTGTTATTTTAGTTTTCAATTTCAATGTTTATATTATGTGTTGGGGATTTGGCTGAATCGTCTTCATGTTGTGTAAGGATTTAGTTTTAAAGGTCTTATTGGTAGAGTTACCATTATCAATGGCTTTGAAGATGGGTTGTCTTGTATTTGATTGATTTTTGACGAAAGTTGAAAAGTCACTACTCGGGTCTCTGTTTTTTTTTGTTACAACTAATTGACTTGAATCCTTAAGGTATATTAGAATATAAAATCACATTCTTTGTGAAATTTCAAGTTTTCAGCTATTTGGAGGAACGAACACACTAGACAAAAGCATTTTGATACCTTTGTTGTTTGTGTTTCTTAATTCTTATGATACAATTTTTCTCTGGGATTTTGCTTACTAATAATGACTTGACTTGTATTATGTGTACTTTAGTTGCTTGCATCCATAAGAAGACGACTCATTCGTTATGTTCTCTTTCCTGCAGGGCATCTGTAAAAATGCTTCAAGGACTACTACTCTTGTCTGCTTAAAGTATTTTATTATAGTTGGTAAATATGGGAGGTTGCTGTTGTTCCTCCAGGAAGTCACATCTTGTTGGCACACCTGTTTACTATTACGTCAGTTACTCCATCTTTTATCTGCCTTTTGTCTTTTTGGTCAATCGTGTTTTTACTTAAAAGCAAAATTTGGGATAAGAGCATTATGGCTTTTTAATTGTGCTTGAGGTTGTGGGGTTAAGCTGTTATCGTTGTGAAAAATATGTCTTCTGAACATATTGTAGGTAGACACAATGTTTCTATTTACTAAAGTTTGTTACGCCAGTGTCCAGAATCTTTTGAAGAGGTTGGGCCTTCAGGAACCCGAGCTGCTGTGGGATCAGCACTCACCGCAGGCCTCTTGGTTGATATAGGTTTGGAGACATCTATACCTGACACCTTTTGTGCTCCTGCTCCTCTTCCATATGATTTGCTTTTGGGGAAACCACAGTCCACAGATTCTGAATCTAGCAAAGGAAGGATTAGTGGAAGCAGTTTTGAAACGCTAGCAACATGTGAAGATCTCGGTGGGTCAGACTGTAAAACTCAAGACACCTCAGACATTATTTCCCCGAGGAAATCAGATTTCTCAAATCAAAAAGGATGGAAGAAATTGGTGGATGAAGAGGAGGAGGATGAATGTTGTCCCATTTGCTTTGAAGGTAAGAAGTCTACATCGTTGAATGAACAATTTCATAAAAATGTTTGCTTTTGATTAAAATCCATGATGATTCATTTGGTTCATCACATGCAGATTATGATGGTGAAAATCCAAGACTAACGACAAAGTGTGAGCATGATTTTCACCTCTCTTGTCTTCTGGAGTGGATTGAAAGAAGCGATAGTTGCCCTATCTGTGATAAGGTGTGTTTCCCGCTCGAGTTATGATGATTAATGAATTGCAAGTTACTTACCAATTCATTCGTATCCAATGCAATCAAATGGAAACAGAGTTGGGAATTCGTAGTTAGATCAATTTATTGATGGTTGCTGAAAGATTTTTGCGTATATAGGGGAGAGAAATGCACAATTGGCAACAACATACTAACATTATGTTTTTTTGGTTCCCCAATTTAACACAGGAAGTTGTGTTTGATGATTGCTTGAACTAGCATATCACAATCCCCTGGCTTGAAAGATTGAAGGTGTGCCGCTTTATTTGGTTAGTCTACTACATAAAATTTGTATACATCTCTTTTTGGTCCTTGCTGGCTCGTAATTGTTTTGTTGGGTGTCCACATTGTCTGCTGCTTAGTTATTATTTTTTTTTTTTTTGACGAATTGGTTATGTTGCAATCATATGGATGGAATAGACATACAATTGTAAATATTACCTAGTATCTTTTTTGTTGGTGTGTGATAAAGAAGATACATAGGTCCAATTCGGCTGTTCGATTGTTTGCATCTCCATAAAACAAAATCATGTTCACTCGTGTCTTGATCCATGAATCTATCTTGGCATGAAGCATGGTTTAGTAGTGTTCATTGCTGTGTTGCTCAAAAAGAAAAGAGAGAGATTCAAGTGATCCATATAGTCTAAAGAGAAAATTATGAATATTCCAAATTAAAAAAAGTGATCCACATGCGGTTAAGGCTTGTCTTGTGTACGTACGAACGATATTTTATCATTATTCTTTGGTAATAAATACATTTGTGTCTGCTTGTATAAAATAATTAAAATAATACTTATAATTAAGAAATAATTAAGACTTTAGTTAGGAATCATTTAAGAAGAAGAGAGAAAAAGAGGTCATTGGCTTTGACTAATAAGCAACTATGTCTGCCACCTCCGTTTTCCATTATTTATTTCCTCTTCTGCCCTTCCCTTTTTTTTCTTTCTTTTAATTCTATGTACATCATCATTCTCCGTCAGCGAAATAAAACATGTTAATTTAGCCTAAAGAATTCTAATAAAACTATATATTTGGATCGCATAATATAAATTAAGTAAAAACAAATTACAAATTTCCGGGCATCTTCTTTAACTAAACTGATCAAAGTCGAACATTGTCACCGATGAAAAGCAATAAAAAAGACTTGGTGTGTGATCATCATCACGCTGTGATGGTGGGACCTGACGGTGGCGTTGGTGGTCATAAGGAGGAGAGGGTTATATGGTAACTTTAGCGTAGGGACTATAGTTCCAAAACCTTTTTTATGTGAGAGAGTGAAAATTCTCTTTTACTTTTGTTTTTGAAGATCGTGTGTCCGTGAGAAGTCGTCAGCTTTTACAGATTTTTAATCTTCCAAAAATTCTCTCTACATTTCAAACGTAGAGAGAGAGAGAGAGAGAGAGAGAGAGAGATAAAAAGAGCTTTCTTGCTTTTTTGGAGGTTTCCCATGTCTATCAGTATCATCACCATCGAGAAAATATCAACACCAACCAAACAATACAACATCTAAGAAAGAAGACGAAGAAGAAGAAGAAGAAGACTCAATGCCATGTACTACATCATATCTTCCTCTTCTTCTTCTTCTTCTTCTTCTTCTCCTCATCTTCCTTGTTCCACCGTCTGAAACTGCACAAAACAAAGTCATCATCAAAGGGAACCAAACGATCCTTAGTTTCAAATCTATCTTCCGGCTTGGTTTCTTCAGCAATAATGGTTCCTCCAATTGGTATTTGGGTATCTCCTATGCTTCTATGCCTAGTCCTACCCACGTTTGGGTCGCCAATCGAATCCGACCCGTCTCCGATCCCGACTCCTCCACGCTCGAGCTCACCTCCACCGGTTACTTAGTCGTCAGAGACTCCGTCTACGGCGTCCTTTGGCAGACTGATAACAATGAACCCGGTACCCATATCCGGTTCTCTGAAACCGGTAATCTGATTTTGATCGAAGACGACGGTTCTCCGGTTTGGCAGAGCTTCGACAATCCCACCGACACTTGGCTTCCGGGTATGAATGTCATCGGCCGAACCACTATGACTTCGTGGCGGACGCTGTTCGATCCTTCCCCTGGTTTTTACTCTCTCAGGCTCAGTCCAAGCTTCAACGAGTTCCAGCTTGTTTACAAAGGAACCACCCCTTACTGGTCCACCGGGAACTGGACCGGAGAAGCCTTCGTCGGCGTGCCGGAGATGACTGTTCCCTACATCTACAGGTTCCATTTCGTTAACCCTTACACTCCCGCCGCGTCCTTTTGGTACATCGTCACTCCCGAGCCGATGCTAACGCGGTTCATGGTCGACGCCAACGGCCTGCTGAGGCAGTACACTTGGGAGCCGCAGACGCAGAGCTGGAACATGTTCTGGGTTCAGCCGGATACTCCCTGCTCCGTTTACAGTCTCTGTGGTCAGTTAGGGTTCTGCAGCGGCGAATTGCTCAAGCCATGTGCCTGTGTACGCGGTTTCCGCCCTAAGAACGACGCTGCGTGGAGATCTGATGATTTCAGCGACGGATGCCGCCGTGATAACGGTGATTCCGGCGAAAAGACTGATACTTTTGAGGCGGTTGGTGATCTGCGGTACGACGGCGATGTGAAGATGTCGCGGTTGCAGGTAAGCAAGAGCTCCTGCGCCAAAACCTGCCTAGGAAACTCTTCTTGTGTTGGTTTTTATCACAATGAGAAATTGAATCTCTGCAAAATATTACTTGATCCGCCGATTAATTTGAAGAATTCGAGCTCACTGACCGGAGTTAATGGTGATCTGTTGTATATCAGAGCTCCGAGGAACGGGAATTCTAAGGGAAACATCTCTAAAACGATTATTATATTGTGCAGCGTTGTCGGGTCAATCTCTGTTCTTGGGTTTACACTGTTGGTGCCATTGATGATTCTGTTGAAGAGGAATCGAAAGAAGAAGAAGACGAGGAAGGAAGACGAAGATGGGTTCGCTGTGCTGAACTTAAAGGTCTTCTCTTTCAAGGAGCTTCATGTAGCTACCAATGGGTTCTCGGAGAAGGTTGGACACGGCGGTTTTGGGGTGGTTTTCAAAGGAACATTACCGGGTGCTTCCACCTTTGTGGCCGTCAAACGCTTAGAAAGACCTGGGAGTGGCGAGAGCGAGTTCAGGGCTGAGGTATGCACCATTGGCAACATCCAACATGTCAATCTCGTTAGGCTTCGAGGTTTCTGTTCTGAGAATCTTCACAGACTTCTCGTCTACGATTACATGCCACAAGGATCCTTGAGCTCCTACTTGTCTAAAACAAGCCCCAAACTGTTAAGCTGGGAAACCCGTTTCAGGATCGCTCTAGGTACTGCCAAAGGGATCGCTTACCTGCATGAAGGATGCAGGGACTGTATTATTCACTGTGATATCAAGCCGGAGAACATTCTTTTGGACAGCGATTACAACGCCAAAGTGTCTGATTTTGGCTTGGCTAAACTCCTTGGCCGCGACTTCAGCCGAGTTCTAGCCACAATGAGAGGGACATGGGGCTACGTGGCTCCCGAGTGGATATCAGGTTTGCCCATCACGACAAAAGCCGATGTGTATAGCTTCGGAATGACATTGCTCGAGCTGATTGGTGGTCGAAGAAATGTCATTGTCAATAGCGATACAATGGGAGAGAAAGAGACAGAACCTGAAAAATGGTATATATATAATAGACAATGATGTAATGTTGAGTCAATTGTGAAAGAATAGAGCATTGAATCAATGATTCTTTCATTTTTTTTAGGTTCTTTCCGCCATGGGCAGCGCGTGAAATCATACAAGGCAACGTGGACTCTGTGGTTGACTCTAGACTCAACCGAGAATACAACACGGAAGAGGTGACGAGGATGGCCACAGTGGCAGTATGGTGCATACAAGACAATGAAGAGATAAGGCCAGCGATGGGAACGGTAGTGAAGATGCTTGAAGGAGTTGTGGAGGTGATGGTTCCTCCACCACCTAAATTGATACAAGCTCTAGTCTCCGGGGATTCATATCGAGGAGTGAGCGGCACAAGCTGTAGCGAAGGCCATGGATGTTCGGATCTCAATACTGGATTGTCTAGCCCCGGCTCACGGTCGTCTTTTGGTAGACCTTCTCCTTGATTAATTTGAAGTTTGGTCAAAGCCGGTCTTACATGTTGTATGTTTTTTCTCTGGCTCTCTAAGAGGGTTGTATGGAACTGTTGAAGCTATGTGTCAATTTCCCATTAAAAAGGGATGAGCGTTAGTCAAAGCAGACATGAGTCACATTACCATAGATTCAACTCACTCATTCATCACTAATCGTATTTTCAGATATATCATTAATAAGTCATTAGTCCTTTCCTTTCCTTTCATATTAGCAAAGTTCAGTGAATCCAGGCATGAATTATTGTCTAAAGTGGACCCATTAATTAACAGCTACTGCTTGACTTAATGGACCGTTAGCAGTTAAAACCATGGATTATGTCTGTATCTAATGGCATATATGTCAAATATTATAGCATGTATTCGATGAGAATCATTACGTATGATTTGAAACAAATCAATAAACCCGTGTGAGTAGCTTTTAACTATATTAACGGTGATAATAAAACTCAGAATCTTTTTAATTTTTTAATGGAATGCTAGATTTTCTCTTCTGCTTCTCCACGGCTAACCTGAATCATAGGCAAACCANAAAAAAAAAAAAAAAAAAAAAAAAAAAAAAAAAAAAAAAAAAAAAAAAAAAAAAAAAAGGAATCTGCTGTCTTCTTTGTTTTTCAATCCTTGTCTCTCTAAACCTCTCCCCCACGTAGAGAAAATTAGAAAAAAAATAGCCGCAAGCGGAGAAAATGGAAATCCCGGTTAGAGAGGAGAGAAGATCCTCATCCTCTGCCGGACCATTACAAGAAACCATCTCCTTAGCAGCTGATGACGCCGTCGATAGCGGTCCTTCCTCTCCGCTTCTCGTCAAAGTCTCTGTCTTTGAAACAGAGCAGCATGAGACGACGAAGCTTCTTAACGCTCCGTCAACTCTGCTCGGAGATACCACCGCAGACGCTGATTTCCCTCCCATACAAAGCTGGCGAGATGCAAAACTCGTCTGTTTGGTCGAAACGTCCAAGCTTTGGGAAATCGCT
>NC_025697.1:23828992-23848099 GCF_000633955.1 Camelina sativa | reverse complement strand
TTTTTTTTTTTTTTTGTGTGTTTCTCTTAACATTCCATGAAAATAAAAAAATTTCAGCTAGGTATGGCGAGTGCGTTGGAAACGCTATGTGGGCAAGCGTTTGGAGCGGGACAAATGGACATGTTAGGCGTTTATATGCAGCGTTCATGGCTTATCCTCCTAGGCACTTCTGTCTGCTTGCTTCCACTCTACATCTACGCAACTCCTCTTCTCGTTCTACTCGGCCAAGAACCCGAAATCGCAGAGATCTCTGGCAAATTTACTACACAAATCATCCCTCAGATGTTTGCCCTCGCCATCAATTTCCCGACTCAGAAGTTTCTCCAGTCGCAGAGCAAAGTTGGGATCATGGCTTGGATCGGTTTCTTTGCTTTGACCCTTCACATTTTCATCCTCTACCTCTTCATAAACGTTTTCAAGTGGGGGCTAAACGGTGCAGCGGCTGCTTTCGATGTCTCGGCTTGGGGAATAGCGATCGCGCAGGTTGTTTATGTTGTCGGGTGGTGTAAAGACTGTTGGCAAGGGCTGTCTTGGTTAGCGTTTAAAGACATTTGGCCCTTCTTGAAACTGTCGTTTGCGTCTGCGGTTATGCTTTGTCTTGAGATCTGGTACTTCATGACAATCATTGTCTTAACCGGACATCTTGAAGACCCTGTCATAGCCGTTGGATCTCTCTCAATCTGGTTTTGACCATTAGGACCCTTGACAATGTCAAAGATTTACATTTTTTTTCTTTCTGATATCTGATGATGACACTTTTCTTTCTTTCTCTCTCAGTATGAACATCAATGGATGGGAAGGAATGTTGTTCATAGGAATCAATGCAGCTATAAGGTAAAAGCGACGTCAAAGCAATCTTTGTTCTTTATAAAAAAGGATGAAGACACTTTTTGAAAAGTACGTATATGGGATATATGTTTGTTGTTCAGTGTGAGGGTGTCGAATGAGCTAGGATCGGGACATCCAAGAGCAGCGAAATACTCGGTGATGGTAACAGTGATGGAGTCTCTCATCATTGGAGTAGTGTGTGCGATTGTAATTCTCATAACAAGAGATGAGTTTGCAGTGATATTTACGGAGAGCGAAGATATGAGGAAGGCGGTAGCTGATCTTGCATACCTACTCGGAATAACGATGATTCTCAACAGTTTACAACCTGTTATATCAGGTAAATCAAGAATTATATATGTCTGGTAGTAATAAAGAAAAAAACATGAAAATTGGTGAATGATGAAGAATGTTGGGTGGATTAATATGGAGCAGGTGTAGCAGTGGGAGGAGGATGGCAAGCACCGGTGGCATATATAAACTTGTTTTGTTACTACGCATTTGGTTTACCTCTAGGGTTTTTGCTAGGATATAAAACAAGTCTTGGCGTGCAGGTAAAAGCATAATACAGTCCGGTCTATAGTATTTGGTTTGATATTGGGTATTGGAAGAAATAACTTGGTGTATGATGATGATCAGGGGATATGGATAGGTATGATATGTGGGACAAGTCTTCAGACTCTGATCCTTTTGTACATGATATACATAACCAATTGGAACAAGGAGGTACGTACTTAAAGTTTCATTTTTTTGTTTTGGTTCTTCATAATCACCACGACAAAGGACGCGAAATGTTTCAGTATTATATTTTGTTGTGTTCAGGTGGAACAAGCTTCGGAGAGAATGAAACAATGGGGAACTGGATATGAGGAATTAGAAAAAATAGCAAATTAATTTTATTTTGGGGGTAAAAATTTGTATATACATTTGCACTATATTATGTAATCTATATATAATAACAATCCGAAAAAAACTACTAACAATTGTGTTTTTTCAATCGTACCTTTTGGATATTTTTTGAAAAGTCGTGATAGATCATTAAAATAGTTATTTATGAAAAGTTACCACTGTTCACCGTAGAGTTATGATTATTGGAACATTTGTATCTTTTGAAATCTATATATATTTGTCTGTTTGAACTGTTTTCATTTTTTTTTGCCATGACACAAAATCAACTAAAATTTCAATCTCAACGGTTTATAAATTTATCTAAATTACTTTCTAACATTCATTCTTTTAAAAGTCAAGAAATTCATCTAATTCTTGATTTAACAAAAGATTTTTGGAATGATGAATATAATGTCAATCCGAATAAATGCCACCAAAAATTGTGTTTTTTCAATCATATCTTTTGGATAATTTCCCAAAAAAACTTGTAAAAAAATTAAATTATGTGTTTTACAAAAAGTTGTAATTGTTCATTTTAACGTTTTTTTTGATAAATTGCAACTTTTCATTGTAGATTTGTGTTTATTCAAATATTCATATCTTTTAAAATCTATATATGTCTGTCTGTCTGTTTGAACTGTTTTCATTTTTTTTTCATGACACAAAATAATATAAACTTTCAATCTCAATGGTTTTTACAGCTATCTAAATTATTTTCTAGCATTCATTCTTTTAAAATTAAAGAAATTCCTCCAATTTTGATTTAACAAAAGATTTTTGGAATGATAAATCTAATGTACAACTTTTAGTTAATTTTAAATAGAAAAATTTAATAAAAATACCTAGAGTTTTTTTTCCAAAAGTTAGATGGATTATATAGTGAGTTTTTGAGTTTGACTTTTCAATATGGTAATAAAGATGCCTTCTATTTATATGGGTTATTAGGTATAATTATAATCCAGTGCAGACACAACAGTTGCGATTTTTCGTAGTACCTTTTCGTAAAATTTTTGTTTTTATTTGTTTTTTTTGAAAAAATATTTGCAACAGTTGTATATGTTCATTGTAGAGTTATGCATTTTCACTATATTTTATTTATATTTTTCATCACAACTTTTCGTTATAATAGGCGTGTCTATTTAAATAGTCATGTATTTTGAACTCTCTTTATATTTTTCTCTTCATTAGTAACTAACAAGTTCATTGAAACAAATTTTCCATTTTATGTTGAATCTAAATAATTGAATATTAATATCTAATATTCAAATTATTCTTTAATCTAACTAAAATTTTAGAAATGGTTATAGCAATAAAGAAATTTAATACAACTTAATAACGAATTTACATTTGCGTCTATTTATCGTAACTTTTCTTTTAAAAATAGTTTAATATTTAAAAGTAATAATAACAATCTGAATAAATGCGAAAAACAGTTGCAATTTTTCGTAGTATTATTTTTTTTAAATTGCTTTTATTTGTTTTTTTTAAACTCAAACAGTTGCATTTGTTCATTGTATAGTTGTGTCTTTTCACTATTTTTTTATCATAATTTTTCGTTCTAATAGGTGTGTCTATTTAAATAGTTATGTCTTTTGAACTTTTTTTTTTATATTTGTCTCTTCATCAATAACTAACAAATCATTGTTCGTTGAAACAAATTTTTCGTTTTATGTTGAATTTAAATAATTTGGATATTTAATATCTAATATTCAACGTTATTTTATAATCTAAATCAAATTTTAGAAATGATTATAGCAATATAGAAATTTAATAAAACTTAATATAGAATTTACAGTTGCGTCTATTTATGGTAACTTTCGTTAAAACTATTTTCATTTATTTTATTTTGTTTTTAAAAGTTGTGTATTTTAATCTTAATTTTTTGTTGATATAGTTTCACTCACTATTAAATATATTTTTAATTAGAATTATTTAATAGAAAAATATATTTACACACTACAACCATTAGTTCAATATTCTCAGTTAGAATCACTTTGTCATAATGATTTTTTAATTTTATCTCTTTATCATTATTCTTCATAAATTATCTTGTATATTTATTATACTTTAGACAATGTTTTTTTGCAAAGTTGTGTTTATTCTACATAATATTTTTTTGTTATAAGTTTTCATTATTTTGATGGTTTTATTTTTAGTAACAGTTTATGTTTAATGTTTATGTATTTAAACTATTCTATTATATTCAAATAATTTTATAATGTATAGTTTTAAATTTTAAATTTTATTTACTTTTTTTTCTAAAATATTTAATGAGTCCTAGTAGTATATAATTTTAATTGTATATATCAATTTCTTTTACACCAAAACTGTAAGTGTCAAATTTTAATTTCTCTCATACATTTTGTAATATTTTTACTCTCTTATCAAATGATTTCAATTAGTCAATCATATCATATCCTATCCAAATCAAATATTAACATTTATAAATCATCAAATTGCAAAAAGGTCGTCGGCAGTAAATGAAACCGGTTAACCCCACTTCCCGGTTCCGTCTTTGCTTCTCAGATAATTATTGTTATTAAGTTAAATTATATACTAAAAAAAAAGGAAAAGTAGAAAGAAATTTGAGCAGAGAAATCGAGGCGATTAATTTTTGGTAAGCAAATCAATCAGACGTCGTCGCATCACAGTCATCTTCTTCTTCTTCGTCGGCAACGTTCTTTTGTCTTCTCGTGCTGCTCCCCAGAATAATTTGATCTTATCTGCGTGCTTTTATACAGATCTCATCTCCTCCTATATTAAGTATTAACAAACCGTCTCTGAGTGAGTAGTAAGTAACCTCCCTCCGTCAACGATCGTTCCCTTTCTTCTGTACTGTTCTGAATTTTTTTTTGATCCATATCGATCGATCTGTGTTATATTATTCTTCTAATTTAGTCTGTGTTTCGATTAGGTTTTAGGAGAGTAGTTTTTTTGGTTGGTTTCTTGGAATAATTTAAAATGTGTTGCCTTTGATCATCTTCGTTAACTCCTCCTCCTCTGTAAATTATTATTTATGTGTACAATATAGTATCTTGATTGTTTCACAATCACCTCAAAGTTTGATTTGAGTTTGATGATCTTCTATGTGTCTAGAAATTTTAGACACCACCACCACCATTCACTAGAGAGAGCTTCTCTCAAATTCAAGTACTTAATTTGCTAATAATATATGTATGTATGTATGTATGTTGGGGGAATAAACAAAGTTGTTGTATTGGATCTGACACTAGTAGTTTTATTGTTTATGATCAGAAGCAGGCCATTTTTATTTTTTGGGACCAATATGGCTGGCAAAGATGATGCAGCTACGCGTGCTAATAATGATTGGGAAGTTGTTTCCCTTACTGCTTCTGCTTACGCTGCTTCTCCTGGTCCCAACAAACCACTCGACCTGAAACATGATGATGCTGACATGGATGCACTTACTCCTCCTCCTCCTCACGATTCAGCTCAGACTTCTCATCCTTTGTACACGTCTCGCCACTTTGTTTTCCCTCCTCCTACTTCTGTTGATGAGCTTCAGACGGATACCACTAGCGACCTGCTTACCGATGGTCCTAGTAAGAAGTTAGATTCTGCTTTCTCTGTGGGGCAAGAAACCGGGTCTGCTCTCAAGAAACATGATCAGGGCGATTTGACTCTCAAGGGCTTGGATTTATCTGATGATGATTTTGCCCGACTTGACTTTTCCCACGATAAAGGAGGCAAAACCCATGACAACAACAACATTTACAAGACAGCCATGACTTCTCTCGACGATGAAAGAGCTATCTCTGGGTATGAACAACAGACTGAACCTCTTCAAGAACCGACTGAGCCAGCCTCCGCCTCCTCTCCATCTGATGATGTTTCTTCCGATCTCAATCCTACTACTAAAGATGACAAGAATGATGATGTCCCACCTTGCCAAGCCTGGTGGAAAAGAAGCGCTGCGTCTTTGATTGCACAAGCTAAAGAAACCAACACTGTTTGGTCCATCTTCATTGCTGCAGCTGTCATGGGAGTTGTGATTCTTGGCCAACATTGGCAACATGAGAGGTGGCAGATTTTGCACCTCAAGTGGGAATCTACCATTGGAAACGAGGTATACTAATTGCACTCTCTTGATTGTAATATATACGTATATGTCTCTTGATTAACACTTTTTTTGTTTATGCAGAAAGCTGGAAGATTGATGGGGCCGATCTCTCGTCTGAAACAAGCATTTGTCGGAGGAGGAGGACAGCGTAGGGATTCATTCATCCGAGCCAGCTCCCATAACGACAGTTAAAAAACAAAAGACGAGATAAGGTGATTAGCTTTGATAATGACGATAAGAAACAAGAGTAACTGTTTGGGGGGTGGAAAAACATAATGTAATGGTAAAGTTCTGAATGTTGTTTAGTTCCGTCAAGGGTTTGCTTTGTACATATATGCTTTACTTCTTTGGTGTGAAAAAAAAAAAACTCATTTACCCATTTGGTGATTTAGGGACTACAATGCCTATCATACTAATCCTCTGTTTATATCAATGTCGTCTATTTAGTGTCTCCTGTTGTTTATCCTCGGCCAAGACATAATGTTTAAAACTAGTAAACTAGGATCTATCCTTTTCGTGGGTCAAAATCAAAAATTCTATGAATTCTGAAAATCGTGTATTTGCAATATATTTTTTATAAATAATATGAAAAATATATTAATTATTGTTAAAGATTATATTATTACTTCGTCTTGAGACGTTTATAGAGCAACCTACAATAATATATATTATTGGTAAAACATCATTATTTCAACTAATAATTCCAATCAAATCTTAACTTGAAATACAACAACATTGAAGGGTATCTACACTAGGATTAGGAATACACAAAGTTTTACTAGGTTGGCCTCCACAAGTTGCGATACAATCACTCCTCAGTTTGCATGGTCCTTTGAATTCACATTCTGGAAACTGATTATCCATCATTCCTGATCATATTTTAGCAAAACTTTGTCAACATCATCATAATTCTCTTTTCAGTAATGTATTAGAATCATAAATATCTATATGAATCCATTGTGATGGGTATAATGTTGTTAGTTTTTTTTAGTTAATTATATAAACAAAACTAAGATAAAGAAGAGATCTTACGAGTGGATTGTGCACTGTTAGCAAGGAGTACTGAAACAGTGATCATGAAAACAACAAAGTGAAGATGTGAGTTTTGCGACGCCATTTTTATGTGTAAGATATCTTTTTCCCACAACATCTGTGAAAGAACAACTAACAACACAGTATAGCTACTTATTTTTATACCCAAATTAGTCAAAATCATTTATGATTGATTGATTTTGTTCTTTATCAAGTTTTATTTTTTTCTTCTTTTTGAGAAAACAATCATAGAAATACATTGAATATGCCATATATATCTGATACTATAATTAAACTTCTAAATTTTTACATGATCTATTCAACAGCCAAAACATCTATAAGATTAAATATTCAAAGTTCAAATTGTTGAATCAGAGTTCAGATTCCATCTTTCCACATTTGTCAATTGGAGATGATCATATCATCCGACTCTGTTTCAGTCGATTTCCTAATTCACCATACCTCTCTCTCTCTCTCTGTCTGATAAACTTGAGTCCTTCGGTGTGTAGATTTTACATATCTTCAATTTTCATCTCCGCTAGGACCGCTTTTGTGCACTATCACCAATTTAAGTCACATGTGTGTCACCAAAACTAAGTCAACTACGAATATTTAATGTTTTCGCAAAAGTAGGTTGGCCTAAGCAATTAACACCGGAAAATTAAATACACAATCATAATTCATCATTTGTACTATATGATTTTTTAATAATATACTTTTCTTTTGTCTGGTTTTCTATATTCCGCCTCATTTTTAGTTGTTTTTATATGGAGTAATACAAATATAAATCGAGAATCCCCAACCAATACTCAAATCAAAGAAAATATCACTAGATATTGAGGTTTAGTAGCACCTTATGACTTATCCTGAAACTGTGTACTTTACATCGGTGATTCTTAATTACCATTTTAAATATTTATAACGCTCGAACATGATTTAACTTAATTGAAATACTTGAACCATGCATGATCTTCAGTGTTCATGTTATTTGTTTCACTTAGAAAGGATAAAAAAAAAAAATTGTCAACAGTGAGTTTATTATGTCTACGGAGGTTTGGCAAGTCATCTACAAGCTACGAGGCTATGAGCTATCTGACATCTACAGTTGTGTGTTCCATTTGTTACATTTTAAACATGTTTTTTTCTTTTTCTTTTCTTTTGCAAATTATGAGTCAGTGTATGTATATAGATAAACATTTTTTTGGGTTTAAATATAATATATAAATGCAGTTATAATGACCTACCAAAATACATTTACTAGAAAGTTAGAAACTACGAACCCAAAATAAGTTATAGTATCTTATAAGAATTTGCCATACATTTTCACCGCGATGGTTAAATCTTTGAAGAGTTCTCGACATTAACTTGCATTCAAATGTACTTTCTTGCGATATATATGCAGTTTAGAAGTCTGCAAATTATGTCATCTTGGACTTTTTCTCCATTGGAAAGCGAGATACAATGCGCATGGAAACTCAATACTACATAACTGCAGCGGATCGGAGACTGCATTTAAATTTTTATCTTCAGTATAAAAACGTATTTATATATATTATATTTACTAATGTAATAAAAATAAGAACAGGTGAAAAAAGGGAACACGGTCACAAGGTTTTCGCATACGTACAACCCCCTTTACAGAGTTATATTTGCTGCTCTGATGTTATTGCTCTCTGCGTGTGGTGATTTATGGTTGCCAACTTTACTTACCTAATATGTATACATTACTAATATATGTAACACACATTTGTCACATACATTATTACTATAAGTACTTATACCATCTATTTATATGCAGCAAGTGTACACAAGTCAGCTCCCTTTGACTNCATGTGTGTCACCAAAACTAAGTCAACTACGAATATTTAATGTTTTCGCAAAAGTAGGTTGGCCTAAGCAATTAACACCGGAAAATTAAATACACAATCATAATTCATCATTTGTACTATATGATTTTTTAATAATATACTTTTCTTTTGTCTGGTTTTCTATATTCCGCCTCATTTTTAGTTGTTTTTATATGGAGTAATACAAATATAAATCGAGAATCCCCAACCAATACTCAAATCAAAGAAAATATCACTAGATATTGAGGTTTAGTAGCACCTTATGACTTATCCTGAAACTGTGTACTTTACATCGGTGATTCTTAATTACCATTTTAAATATTTATAACGCTCGAACATGATTTAACTTAATTGAAATACTTGAACCATGCATGATCTTCAGTGTTCATGTTATTTGTTTCACTTAGAAAGGATAAAAAAAAAAAATTGTCAACAGTGAGTTTATTATGTCTACGGAGGTTTGGCAAGTCATCTACAAGCTACGAGGCTATGAGCTATCTGACATCTACAGTTGTGTGTTCCATTTGTTACATTTTAAACATGTTTTTTTCTTTTTCTTTTCTTTTGCAAATTATGAGTCAGTGTATGTATATAGATAAACATTTTTTTGGGTTTAAATATAATATATAAATGCAGTTATAATGACCTACCAAAATACATTTACTAGAAAGTTAGAAACTACGAACCCAAAATAAGTTATAGTATCTTATAAGAATTTGCCATACATTTTCACCGCGATGGTTAAATCTTTGAAGAGTTCTCGACATTAACTTGCATTCAAATGTACTTTCTTGCGATATATATGCAGTTTAGAAGTCTGCAAATTATGTCATCTTGGACTTTTTCTCCATTGGAAAGCGAGATACAATGCGCATGGAAACTCAATACTACATAACTGCAGCGGATCGGAGACTGCATTTAAATTTTTATCTTCAGTATAAAAACGTATTTATATATATTATATTTACTAATGTAATAAAAATAAGAACAGGTGAAAAAAGGGAACACGGTCACAAGGTTTTCGCATACGTACAACCCCCTTTACAGAGTTATATTTGCTGCTCTGATGTTATTGCTCTCTGCGTGTGGTGATTTATGGTTGCCAACTTTACTTACCTAATATGTATACATTACTAATATATGTAACACACATTTGTCACATACATTATTACTATAAGTACTTATACCATCTATTTATATGCAGCAAGTGTACACAAGTCAGCTCCCTTTGACTTTCACATCTCATGAATGCATGCCATGACATCTAATCTATATCTTACTCGAGATTTGTGCATGCACATAATGCCACTTTTGTCTTTTGCAATTTTTTGGTATTGTAAAAAGAAGAAGAAAAAAAAATGTAATAGTTCGAGAGACCAGAAAGGTCTAAAACTAAAGACGCAATACAATGTGTTTCTTTCTTGTGGGATTAATCAATTCACTCTTTAATAGTTAACACTTCTTTACCATAGAAGAAAAGATAGGAAAAAAAAGTAGGAAATCAGATAAAAGAGTCACGAGTTGCTTACCAAATCCCTCCCAAAAAATTAAGAACTGATAAACCAAAACGAGAAGATTAAATATCACGTCTCCTTTTCTCTATTATAATTAATCTAGGTACTAAAAAAAAAAATCAGTTTTCAACAAAACGTGAGCATTGGTTTACGATCACTTACAAAGTCAAACCTAAAAGGTTGTATTAGGACACAATGCAAACCTATTAGACATTAACTATATCATGCAAACCCTAATGTCATTACCTAACAATACATGTGTTATGTGTTCAACTCTTCTAACCCACATTAGATGTAAATAGTTAAGCAATAAAAAGATTCTACTTCTACTACTACTACTTTAATTATTATTCTCATCCATATTTTTCTGTGCTTCTTAGGTTCTCAACTAATCTCATTTAATTTAGCACACAGAGAAACACACACGTATATAAAATAATACAATATGACACACCAAAACAAAAAGAAAAACTCATATATGTGTATGAATATAATGTATATATATAAATAATTTGACTCATTAATTGGATTCATCATTAAATGAGACGACTCTTCTTCCCTGTGCATTTTCTCTCCTGTATCATACTCTCCCAACTTTACCAATTCTTTGACGACTTCAAAACCTGAGCAAATCTTTTAATTTATCTCCAAAACCATAAGCGAGTTTTCACAAATAAACTACTTAGTAAGCTGACATTTCATATCTCATTCAATTAGGATACACTCTCTCAACAATCTTCATTAATGAGGGTTGCTGCTTGCTTCTGAAGGCTAGCAGTAACAGTTGTATTTCCTCCACTTCTTTTTCTTCTTGATGCCATCTCTTTCTCTCTATATATATTTTCTCATCAAAAACCTTAATCATCCCTCAAACACCATTAAGTTTCCTTAAAAACTTTCACATTTTTGGTTACATCGATCATTCAATTTCAAATATAGTCCTCCCATTGATATGGATGTATCCAACGCGATGCTGCTAGTAGCTGTTGCTACAGCTTACTGGCTATGGTTCAAGAGGATCTCACGGTGGCTAAACGGTCCACGTGTCTGGCCAGTGTTGGGCAGTCTTCCGGGTCTGATCGAGCAGCGCGACCGTATGCACGACTGGATCACTGAGAACCTCCGTGCGTGTGGCGGCACATACCAGACATGTATCTGCGCCGTGCCTTTCTTGGCGAAGAAGCAAGGTCTCGTGACCGTCACGTGCGATCCGAAGAACATCGAACACATGCTCAAGACCCGGTTCGACAACTACCCTAAAGGTCCTACATGGCAAGCCGTGTTCCATGACTTCCTCGGCCAAGGCATCTTCAACTCCGACGGTGACACTTGGCTCTTCCAGCGTAAAACCGCCGCTCTTGAATTCACCACCAGGTACGTACAACCTTAAACGGACCGGGCCGGGCATTCATTCATTCATGCATGTACGATGTACACAATAGTAGTAGTTCTTTCCCCCCGGTTTACTCACTGAATTATTTTGGTTCGGTTATGTAAATTGAATGGTTCTGTGATGCAGGACGTTGAGGCAAGCGATGGGTCGGNATGAGGGTTGCTGCTTGCTTCTGAAGGCTAGCAGTAACAGTTGTATTTCCTCCACTTCTTTTTCTTCTTGATGCCATCTCTTTCTCTCTATATATATTTTCTCATCAAAAACCTTAATCATCCCTCAAACACCATTAAGTTTCCTTAAAAACTTTCACATTTTTGGTTACATCGATCATTCAATTTCAAATATAGTCCTCCCATTGATATGGATGTATCCAACGCGATGCTGCTAGTAGCTGTTGCTACAGCTTACTGGCTATGGTTCAAGAGGATCTCACGGTGGCTAAACGGTCCACGTGTCTGGCCAGTGTTGGGCAGTCTTCCGGGTCTGATCGAGCAGCGCGACCGTATGCACGACTGGATCACTGAGAACCTCCGTGCGTGTGGCGGCACATACCAGACATGTATCTGCGCCGTGCCTTTCTTGGCGAAGAAGCAAGGTCTCGTGACCGTCACGTGCGATCCGAAGAACATCGAGCACATGCTCAAGACCCGGTTCGACAACTACCCTAAAGGTCCTACATGGCAAGCCGTGTTCCATGACTTCCTCGGCCAAGGCATCTTCAACTCCGACGGTGACACTTGGCTCTTCCAGCGTAAAACCGCCGCTCTTGAATTCACCACCAGGTACGTACAACCTTAAACGGACCGGGCCGGGCATTCATTCATTCATGCATGTACGATGTACACAATAGTAGTAGTTCTTTCCCCCCGGTTTACTCACTGAATTATTTTGGTTCGGTTATGTAAATTGATTGGTTCTGTGATGCAGGACGTTGAGGCAAGCGATGGGTCGGTGGGTGAACCGAGGAATAAAGCTCCGGTTCTGTCCGATTCTTGAAACGGCTCAGAACAATCACGAGGCAGTTGATCTCCAAGACTTGATACTACGGCTCACATTCGACAACATTTGCGGTTTATCATTCGGGAAGGACACACGAACCTGCGCACCGGGACTCCCCGAGAACGGGTTCGCCTCGGCATTCGACCGAGCCACGGAAGCTTCTCTGCAGCGGTTCATTATGCCGGAGATTCTATGGAGGCTGAAGAAATGGCTTGGGCTCGGCTTAGAGGTAAGCTTGAGCCGGAGCTTGGGAGAGATCGATGGGTATCTGGATGCTGTCATTAACACACGTAAGCAAGAATTTCTGAGTCAGCAAGAGAGTGGGTCCCCCCCGAGACACGACGACCTCCTCTCTCGTTTCATGAAGAAGAAAGATCCGTCCTACAGCCAGACGACGTTTCTCCAACACGTGGTCCTTAATTTTATCGTAGCTGGACGTGACACGTCATCAGTAGCGCTTAGCTGGTTCTTCTGGCTTATCACGACGCATCCAACGGTCGAGGATAAGATCGTCCGCGAGATTTGCTCCGTTCTGATGGAGACACGTGGAACCGACTTGTCGTCGTGGACGTCGGAGCCGTTGGAGTTCGACGAGGTCGACCGGCTGGTTTACCTCAAGGCGGCGCTCTCCGAGACGTTGAGGCTCTATCCATCGGTGCCTGAAGACTCGAAGCACGCCGTCAACGACGATATCTTGCCGGACGGGACTTTCGTGCCCGCGGGATCATCGGTGACTTATTCGATCTACGCGGCGGGGAGGATGAAGACGACTTGGGGAGAGGATTGTTTGGAATTTAAGCCGGAGAGGTGGATCTCGCCGGAAGATGGGACGTTCGTGAACCACGATCAGTACAGATTCGTGGCGTTCAACGCCGGACCAAGGATCTGTCTGGGGAAAGATCTAGCGTATCTGCAGATGAAAACTATAGCGGCGGCGGTATTGCTCCGGCACAGACTGACGGTGGCGCCGGGACTTTGTTTATGAAGAACGGACTTCTGGTCAACGTACACAAGAGGGATCTGGAAGCGATCATGAAGAGTCTCGTCGTAACCAAAGAGAGAAACGACGTCGTCGCTCTTAACGGCGTATGCAACGGCGTTATTGGTGAAGGCGTCGCCGTTAATGCGGCTGTGGCGGTTGCCGTGTAATGCAATGCAGCTCCTCGGGTTAAATAATATTTTTATACTAGTAAAATACATACATTTTCGTTTGGGTTTTGTGATTTGTTGGGTAACAGTAAAAAAACATTTGTTTGGTTGTGATGATGAAAACAAACTTGTAAGCAGATACTCTCTTTTCTCTTTTTTATTTTTCTAATGTAATATAATACTTTGGTTGTTCTTCTCTAATGTAAGCTTTTACAATTTGATTCTTATCCCTTCCCCCATCAAACTGTGTAAGCTTTAAAAGAGTCCCAAAAATATACTAAAAACAAATACAGTTTTTTATAAAAAAACTTGTTCCTTTATGAAACAGAGACCAGGGAACCATTTTCACACATTTGACCTCACTATCAGATCAAATGGATAGCAGTGAAAGGAAAAATTTAAAGCTTTGCGCACACAATCTCACTGCAGCTATTTGATAAACTTGGTTTGCGGTCAGGTCTAGTCGAGAATTTTCTCTCCGGTTGCGAACAAGTTCCAGACCAGAGTTCCAATTAGATACAGTGCGACTGCTACTTTGAACACATCATCCCATGAGCCTAAATATTTAGGTACAAAAATAAAGCAAGTCGTTGGTTAATAATATAATAGACAGAGGATATCAACGGATCATAAATATCACAAAAGAAATCACGATTTCCACACCAAGTCCACCCTAGAGATCATAATCATTGGCCCAAATCTGTGTCTGTATGATTGGCAAGAATGTGGATATAGATTAATAAAATACCTCGTTGGAGGATGTAACCAGTAGCTGCAGTGCCAAAGACACCAGCGAGGACACCTGCTGTGTTTGAAAGTCCTAAGAGCACACCCTGCGACCCCAAGGCATAGTTAATGAAGTCGAACAAGTTTGTTGACAAAGTGTATCCACAGAGAGAGAGAATTTTCATGTTATCTTACAGCGTATCGTGGGCCAATGTCTTGATGATTAGAGTAGAGACCCGACTGAGAGAATGCATCAGAGCCCTGTCGGGTACAACATAAGTCTTTATGTCAGAGCTGTACACAACTCATGATAAAGTTCCAAGGGAGAGACAACTGTCTGTTTTAGTTGCCCGACATTGCATTTATGTCATGTTCAATTTTATAGTTGTACTCTCTGAAGAACAATCTTTGTGTCGGCACGGCCGGTGTGAAATCAGAAACGGCAAACATGTTTTTAACAGTTCCAAACTTAATATGTACACTCACATATGCATAATTCTATGGCTCTTTTAATCATACGATATTTTGACACGAATACCTGACTGCATGCCATGCAGAGAACCGCCATTGCTGGAGTTTTGACATGGCTCAGCTGACTCAGGAAGAAGGCAGGACCTAAAAAACCAATTGATTGCATAATCTGCGACATTGAACAGTTTATTAGCAGTAAGTAAGTAGCCTTAATTGATTCATGATGATAATAGTCTATTGTTATAAAGTATTTGTTGTCACTCCTGTAACTGAAAGCAGCATAACAAGTCTGGCCTTTGAGTTAGTAGAAGAGTGTATTTCTTACCTTTCGAACGTTTGTAATTGAAAGACCTCTGCTCACTAGAGTATCAGCAATCCAACCTCCAATATTAGCGAAAATAGCCATGGTTAGCCATGGCAAGACGCATAGGAGCCCAGATTCAGTGAGGTTGAACTTCAAGACCTGCAACGTGACCAAAGACCAACAATAGAAGACAGGATTCTGTTCACTTGTTCTCAATCATATTAAAACGTAAGGATATAAGTGAAGTTGAGATCCATGCCTGATTGTAATATGTAGGCATCCATGTCAATAGTATGAAAGTTCCCCAATTATGGCAGAAGTGAGAAATTATGAGAGCCCAGACAGGGGGTTTAGACAATATTAGCTTCCATGGAATAACTGTAACAGGCTCCCGTGGTTTACTACCTCCGAGGATGACCTTCTTTTCTTCTGCACTTAGGTCCGGGTCATCCTTGGGAGAGCTATATGCCTGAAAGGAAACATACAAGTGTTTTAATAAATAGTTCTCTAGGAAGTTTCGTAGATATCAGAATCTTGGGGAGAAAGTTCATACATATTTAAGCCATAGCATAAACCATATACTTCCAAGGGAGCCAAACGAATAGAAAACAGATGGCCATCCGAACTTGTGGATTAGCATAGGAGAGAATGCCAATCCTGTAACAGAGCCTAGATACATGCCACTATAGACAAGTGCAAGCGATCTGCTTCTCTCTGAGACAGGGATCCATTTAGAAAGCATGTTATTCATAGCAGGCATAGCAACACCCTGGAACAAAGGTAGACAGAACCAGGCAGTGAGAAGTTGTACAGGTCTGTGACAAGACTAGGAATAGAAAGGAAATTATAGAAGGGGCCAACCTCGCCAATTCCCATGAACGCCCGCACGACAAGCAAAAAAGGGAGACCAAGTCTAGCAGCGATAGGAGTCATGATTGTGGCAAAGGACCACCAGACAACACCAAAACCTAAAACCACCTTCCCACCAAACTTATCTGCCCAAATACCTCCCAGAATCTATATTCAAGAGAAGATGAGCACGGATTTGAGCTCTATACCAAACCACATCTTACATAGAGTGATTGTAATCATAGAACTGACCTGAGTAAGTAAATAGCCCCAGAAGAAAGAGGACTGAATTAAGCCAACAGTTGCACTGCTCCAGTTATATTCTTGTGACATGGGAAGAATGGCAATGCTCATGTTCACCTGCCACAAAAGCATCTCATCATTAAGTAAAAGACACAGTATAGTGAAAATATATATATATATCCTTGGAATTTGTACAAGAATAAGCAGGATATAATAGTACTTACACGGTCCATATTGCATAGAAGAAACGACGCAAAGCATAACAAGACGATGACCCAGCGTCTAGGAAACTGCTGCCACCAAGGAGATGCGTTCTGTAGATTACCTTCAACTAAAATAGCTTCAGCTGAACCGTCAACAGATGGCAGGGAATCAACAACTCCATCTGTAATATCGGAATCCTCTGATTTGTAGTAAGCACGAGATCTGTTGATCTTGGTATTTCCACAGTCGTTGATACTGCTCCTAAACCTAACTCTACAGTCCATTCTTGGTTGAAGGAAAGATGTCATGTGTCCCCCCAATTCAGGTTGAAGAGACAAAATCTTCCATGGTTGATGATTACGGCACAATGCTACAATAACAAAAAATGCTTAAAAGATAGAATAAAATTGCTTAACAAAAGGGGGCATTGAAAGATGGGGAAGTAAGTACCATTAGGAAAAAGCATAAATCTGTTGGAAACCTCTGCACAAGTTTTGCCTAATCTCTGACAACCATTGCCTACAATACAAAGTAACAAAAGGCAGTATTAGCTCCAAAACACGAATGATTTTGGATACCAAAGGTAGATGAGAATCAATTGTGAATGTTTGCACAAGACTTTAGTAATTTCTTCAACAAAAGCCAAAGCCAAGCACACATTAATGATATCTGCCTCTGTATATAGAGAAACTAGCTAGCGAGTTTTTGCTAGGGTCTCAAAGCCTATCGATTCCACTAATATATATATATATATATAATACGATAAACAACCAGAAACCCTAATAAAGTGAAAGAGGAGCAAGATACCTGAACCGATGAAGGAACCAAAGTTCCGGTTTGAAATCAAGCCACCGAGGGCCATGTTGCCTTTTGCTTCTCAGAATAAAGAGAAAACTTAATCAAAGGAATCAGAAGAAGAGAGAGAGAGAGATTTTAAGCTTCTTCTTCCATAGAAGCGGAGTAAACGAAGCTTTCGAAAAAAAAAAAAAAAAAAAAAATCAGAGGAGAAGAGAAGAGAAGAGGGGGATAAAGCCGAGAGAGAGTGAGAGAGAGACGCTGAAGCGGGAAAAAATCACTCATCAGACTAGTGGCCATATGGGGAACCAGAGAAGAGGCAAAGGGTGGGTCGATATAGTGACACGTGGCACATCATCTTCTACTCGTTGGAACCTCCGTTGCTCTCCCAATTACGAACCTACCCCTAGTCCCCCCCTGTCGCTTCTTTATTTCCTTTGGTAAACTTCCGAGGGTATTATTGGTACATGGCGTGGAAAATATCTGAGCCGTTACAGCCGAAGATGACCTCACCCAAAGAAAAAGACAGGTAGGTTAACTCAAGAATAAAACATTGATACGTCACTATTGGGTTTCACTGGGCTTCCAATTCCAATATGTAATAATAATAACAAGTATGATTGGGCTTAGCAGACGTTATTCTCAACCCAAGGTGTTTTTCGTTTAGAGTGTACATGTGTAGTTTTTAGGGCATCTTTAGTGATAGTTACTCTTAGGATTCTTTCAATTAAAAATAAAAAAATAATAATAAAGGTGCACAAAAATTAAGTAACGTTTCTTTTCCTGGCACCGGGAGGATCGGTTCTCAACCAGCTGTCACTTCCTCATAGGTTAATTTTCTTTTCCAGATTTATTATTTAAATGTATAACAATATTAAAAGAAAAAATAATAAAATATATTATTTTGAGTAACGCTCATCGTTACTGCCATTAGAGTAACCACCACTAATGATGGTCTTAGTAATTTCACTAGTAGTTTAGTTGTTGGTTTAGCTAAATTTATCTGCAGCTTCTGAATTCTCTTTGTCTGCTAGTTGTAAAGTAACTTTTCTTAATTCCTCTTTCTTTAGTTATAGATGGATGTCTTGTAAGTAGATGTAAAGAGGATGTGTATGTTTGTCCATAGTATGCTTTCATCAAGTGCTGCTGTTTAGAATCCATACGACTTCATTTATAGTTTACTGTCGACAAGTGCTGGACGACAGTAAGTTAAGTTATGAATTGATCACGGTAGCAACTATCATGGCATCTTCTATGTTCACATTAAATTATGGCTATTTAGATATAAAGTTTTCATCATATATACTCTCATCCCATATACTGAACCGAAGAAGCATATCACAAAATAGCTTTTGGCCTTTCACACCCCTTCGACATTTATATAAGAAAAATTGCTTATATATTTAAAAAATACAATAACCAATACATCTTAAACTATAAAACTTTCCTTTATCCAGCAAATGACACATGGAAATTCGTATATGACCTAGCTTCACTCCCAAGTCAATGGCAATTAACTATAAAAACCCTTCTTTTTGGACTTTCACTTCTTCGAGTTGTTGATTGACTCCACCCTGCCGTCATTACCTCCGAGCAAAAGATACTTATCCTTGCGGGTAAGTTCGGTGCATTCGAATCCCAATACAGCGCCGATAACTTTCTGGACGTAATTGGCCACCTCAAACGGAGTCTTCCCACCGCCTTTGACAGTCATTTCTTCAGGCAAGCGATCCAAGAAAGTGGCTTCGTAGCTCGGTCTTGGGTTCATGAAGAAGAAGTAAGGG
>NC_025697.1:23792232-23828146 GCF_000633955.1 Camelina sativa | reverse complement strand
ATCCTTGCGGGTAAGTTCGGTGCATTCGAATCCCAATACAGCGCCGATAACTTTCTGGACGTAATTGGCCACCTCAAACGGAGTCTTCCCACCGCCTTTGACAGTCATTTCTTCAGGCAAGCGATCCAAGAAAGTGGCTTCGTAGCTCGGTCTTGGGTTCATGAAGAAGAAGTAAGGGTCCCAGAACTTAACACCCCTCACTGTCGTCCCGTTGAACATTCCTTGTTTACAGTTCATCGCTACTGGCACGATCCTGTCGCTTAGCTCTGCGAATAGAGCGCTAAATCTCAGTAGATACTCTTCTCTGCACGTCGTGCCTTCCGGACATATCACCAAGTCGCCTGTAATACACCAAACCATATCAAAATCTCAACTACTCTGTTATTTTTTATTCTCCTCTTAAGATTAATGTGCACGTATACATAAGACGTTAGGTACCTTTCTCGAGAAGTTTTCTCATGCGGGCAGCATCAGCAACACGGTCACGGGTGAGTGCAACAGCAGGAATAGGAGAAAGCAAAATGGAGAGACGAGATACACTGTAAGTAACGCAATTGATCTTGCGTCCAAGAGCAATGGCAACGATGATGGGATCAAGTGCCGTACGGTGGTTAAGGACATAGAGGTTGCCCAGAGTTCCCGGGGATGGAGGCGGAGGACGGTGGCCACGTATGGTTAAGTGAATCCCAAGCATCTCGTAAGTGTAACGGACAAGNATACAATAACCAATACATCTTAAACTATAAAACTTTCCTTTATCCAGCAAATGACACATGGAAATTCGTATATGACCTAGCTTCACTCCCAAGTCAATGGCAATTAACTATAAAAACCCTTCTTTTTGGACTTTCACTTCTTCGAGTTGTTGATTGACTCCACCCTGCCGTCATTACCTCCGAGCAAAAGATACTTATCCTTGCGGGTAAGTTCGGTGCATTCGAATCCCAATACAGCGCCGATAACTTTCTGGACGTAATTGGCCACCTCAAACGGAGTCTTCCCACCGCCTTTGACAGTCATTTCTTCAGGCAAGCGATCCAAGAAAGTGGCTTCGTAGCTCGGTCTTGGGTTCATGAAGAAGAAGTAAGGGTCCCAGAACTTCACACCCCTCACTGTCGTCCCGTTGAACATTCCTTGTTTGCAGTTCATCGCTACTGGCACGATCCTGTCGCTTAGCTCCGCGAATAGAGCGCTAAATCTCAGTAGATACTCTTCTCTGCACGTCGTGCCTTCCGGACATATCACCAAGTCGCCTGTTATACACCACCAAAGCATATCAAAATCTCAACTCACTCTGTTTATTTTTAATTCTCCTCTTACGATTAATGTGAACGTATACATAAGACCCACGTTAGGTACCTTTCTCGAGAAGTTTTCTCATGCGGGCAGCATCAGCAACACGGTCACGGGTGAGTGCAACAGCAGGAATAGGAGAAAGCAAAATGGAGAGACGAGATACACTGTAAGTAACGCAATTGATCTTGCGTCCAAGAGCAATGGCAACGATGATGGGATCAAGTGCCGTACGGTGGTTAAGGACATAGAGGTTGCCCAGAGTTCCCGGGGATGGAGGCGGAGGACGGTGGCCACGTATGGTTAAGTGAATCCCAAGCATCTCGTAAGTGTAACGGACAAGGCGTTCAGGTAAAGGGAGGTTGAAGTAGACGCGAAAGATGGAGAGGATGAAACCAAAGGGAAGCCAGAGGTATACGATAATGGCGTTCAACGGGGTTGGACGTTGCACTAAACGCCCGTCGTGGAAGACTATGCGTTTTTTCAAACGTTCTTTTGGAATTGTTGTGGCTGACTTGGTCGCATGAACCATGTAACCTTTCTGTTATTATACCAAAAAACGTTATTCATTTCAGATGTATAACTGAAAGTACTAGGAGGATAATATAACATGTCTCTAAATTGTTTAATCAATATTCCAACTAAGCTTTAAAAGAAAAAAAAGAAATAAAGNCGTAGCTCGGTCTTGGGTTCATGAAGAAGAAGTAAGGGTCCCAGAACTTCACACCCCTCACTGTCGTCCCGTTGAACATTCCTTGTTTGCAGTTCATCGCTACTGGCACGATCCTGTCGCTTAGCTCCGCGAATAGAGCGCTAAATCTCAGTAGATACTCTTCTCTGCACGTCGTGCCTTCCGGACATATCACCAAGTCGCCTGTTATACACCACCAAAGCATATCAAAATCTCAACTCACTCTGTTTATTTTTAATTCTCCTCTTACGATTAATGTGAACGTATACATAAGACCCACGTTAGGTACCTTTCTCGAGAAGTTTTCTCATGCGGGCAGCATCAGCAACACGGTCACGGGTGAGTGCAACAGCAGGAATAGGAGAAAGCAAAATGGAGAGACGAGATACACTGTAAGTAACGCAATTGATCTTGCGTCCAAGAGCAATGGCAACGATGATGGGATCAAGTGCCGTACGGTGGTTAAGGACATAGAGGTTGCCCAGAGTTCCCGGGGATGGAGGCGGAGGACGGTGGCCACGTATGGTTAAGTGAATCCCAAGCATCTCGTAAGTGTAACGGACAAGGCGTTCAGGTAAAGGGAGGTTGAAGTAGACGCGAAAGATGGAGAGGATGAAACCAAAGGGAAGCCAGAGGTATACGATAATGGCGTTCAACGGGGTTGGACGTTGCACTAAACGCCCGTCGTGGAAGACTATGCGGTTCTTTAAACGTTCTTTGGGAATTGTTGTGGCTGACTTGGTCGCATGAACCATGTAACCTTTCTGTTATTATACCAAAAAACGTTATTCATTTCAGATGTATAACTGAAAGTACTAGGAGGATAATATAACATGTCTCTAAATTGTTTAATCAATATTCCAACTAAGCTTTAAAAGAAAAAAAAGAAATAAAGATATTTTTCTGAACTATTTGAAGTGTGTGTTCATTAAATGGACAGCCCCAAAATGTTGGTGGTACTAGTAAAGGTGGTTGGGGGAGAAGAAAGCAAAACAAAAATCAATCGAGAGGGTCCCGTGAAGAGCTGATATAGGTTTGGGTACATTTATGAACCTTGCTAATTACTTACTCCCTAAATAAAAAAAAACATTATGATTTTTATAAGATTCATTCACGCGTAGACATAATTAATGACACTAAACAAGTCAACAAGTTAAATTATGGAGTACTATTGTTTAGCCTAGTTAATGAATAGTACACGACAAGATTAATAAATAAATAAACGAACAGTAATCACAAATCAGTACAAAGACTTCCAAAACTTGTCCTACACACACTAATCTAATCAATACAGTACTCAATAACGTAATAATAGTTTTTATGTCCTTAATATAGAACTTAATTTGAGGATAATTAACTACTTAGTCAAAGTGCGAAATGCACAATTAAATATAGATAGCACCGGATTAACATAAATTACCTTGCATATAGACATGAAGTCGTGGTCGGAGGTTCGATCACCGAGGCCAAGATCGGGTGATTCGTCGCTAAACTCTTTCAAAACGGCTAACCTCTTAAGATCACCAACAAGAACACCAGGCTTCTTGACAAATCCAGTGGCTCTATTGGTTTTGGGATTGACTTCAATCTCTGTTCCCAAAACTTTATCTCCACCAAGATAATCTTTCACAAAAGGCTCCACCATTACTATCGGATTCGCCGTCACCACCACTTTCCTCTTCTTACACTTATCAAACACCTCAAAACTGTCTTTCCTCACATCCGCCGCATAAAACCTAAAAAAATATCATCGTAAAAAAATTGAATAAAATTCAAAAATATCGTTGTTAGATCTGTAGATAATGGAGGCCGTACGTACCTTGGAAGAACGGCGCGAGAGACGAGTTCGATGTCAAGGATTTTGAGACCAGCGTAGGAGATGAAGATGAGGATTTGGATTCCTACAGCTTCGGATATGAAGAGGTAAGAAACAATGACGATAGGTAACGAGAGAAGGAGGACTAGTCCACGGAATAGGCTTCCAGCTTCGATAGCGATGAGCATGAAGTAAGGGAACGAGCTTCTTGAGAGAAGCAGAGTCCCGTCGAGATCTGCGGCGATCGAGTCATACTCTCCGTCTTTGCATTCTGTTATCGGAGGAAAGTTTCGACTCTTCTTATCCGGAGAAGACATCTTCACTCGCCGAGTCTCTCTCTCTCTCAATCTCTCTCGTTAATGTAGCTAGGTTCTAAAAGAAAATAGTGTGGAATGAAAGAGAGGGAACCTTGGTTGTTTTAAATGCAATAGAATTCACTTGAAATTACCAAAATGGGGTGGGTTATCACACCAATTGAGATTTCTCATCATTTGACTTTATTCTTTTGTAATAAAAAAACAACCACCGTGATATAACAATTGGAATCTATAAATAGTGATTATGGGAGAATGTTCAATACAACCTTTTATAGGAAGCAGAGAAGACTAATCACGATAAAGTTTATATATATGCTCTACATTACAAAGGGAAAAACTAGTCACAATAAAGTCTAAATTAAATATATGCTGTGTGTATATGTATTTAGCTAATACCGAGTAGATAAAAAAATTCTCCTAAGTAACTCTAACACAGTTTTATCCTAGACATCATTGACATTGCAAGGTTTGACCACAAGATAAATACTCCACAAATAACGTATAAATTCATCTACGTAACTCTAACAGGAGTTTGATCCTAGACATCATTGACATTTCTGAAAGATATGGTTGAATAGATGAGGAAAATAAAAGCGATCACAACACAAGGTAGGTAGTTCAGCCGCTCACCTACATATATAGAAGGCCGTAAAATTAAATACAGTGGGTTGTAATTTGTCTATATGTCATCTTTGTGTTGCTATATATGTCAATCGTGTCATATCCACAAATAACGTAAAACTCTATGGCCACATGTCATATTTATTATATGAAAATGACTTCATATCCGACATGTATACATATCTATATATGTATTGCGAGATCGTTGACTATCAGTCGCATTCCGATCGAACGTCTTTCTGAGTTTAGCATGAATTTTCGTATGTTCTATATATAACCCAAATTTGAATTGTGTCATCTACTTTTGTCTCAGATTTAATTAAGTTCAAAAATTATGTTGAAGCGAAACTTGCAGGGAAATCTTTTATGAAGAGTATGTATGTTCTGCTTCCAACTTGACAAGTTGCCTAAGACAACATACTCATTTATGATTTCATCCAGCTTAGATTAGAATATCATTAATTAGTAGAAAAATGTATGATTACAGCAACGACAAAGAAGTCTTCGTTGTGTAAGTTACATAGATCTTGTTCTCACTTGAGCATTATCATCTGTTTCTTCGACCGTTGGGAGTTGCATGCACCGCTTTGAGCCGGACATTTATGTATGATCAAGAATATATATTATGTACTTGATCAGTATTTTAAATTGTTTATGGATTCTGAAAAGAAAGAAGTAATAATATATTCTTTATATCGATTTTAACGTTAAAGGCTCTTCCGAGTTTTCAGAATATAGCTCTGTTTAATTTTTTTTGCCAACTTTAAGCTCTTGTATACCTTAACTCACACGGACCAGCGTAAATGGCCAAAGCAATCCGGTGGGTAAATCCCTTCTCTACCTTTTACAAAAAGATTGTCCTCTTGTAGAGTTGTTTATTTAATCAACACATGATACGTTTATTTCATCAATCTTATAATATTGTTTGTCCTCTTGTAGAGTTGTTTATTTCATCAACACAAAATTTGAATCTTTTATTTAATTGATGTAAAAATTAGTTTTTATGTCGATTTGTTTTAATTGATGCTACATATTAATATTGATTTACATGAGTTTCAATTAATTGATGCTGAATGAGGTAATATTAACATTGGTTCTAACAATTGATCTTAAAATATATAATATACATCACTTATTAATAATTCTAATTAGTAATTACCATGGGCTAATTTTCTGACAATAATTGATGCAATATGCCTTTTTTTTTGTAGATATAGTTGGCCCATTTTCTTGAAATATATGTTGAGTTATCTTTTCTCTACTATGCAATTAATTATTGATCTCTAGGTTAGTTTAGTAATGCGTTGCAGGACACATGCTTTTCTTAGGTTCTAATTCCCTAAGGAAAATGATGTAAGACTAATTCATCGTTAATTTTGTATAATGCTATAAGGTCCGACAATGCTTAAACCAAGTTGTTAATTAACATGATATGACATGTTGGAATTTTGGATAATGCTAAGTTCTTAGACCAAGTGTTTGACTACTATTAAATGATAACATATTAGAAATATTCTTCAATGGGAGCCTAATTTGATTTATGTTAGTATTTGAAAACGCATGGAGGCGACACAATTATGCAAAATTATGTATGAACAACGGTTGCACTACAAAACAAACTGATTTGTGTCACTTATTTTATATATTTGTATTGTTTATAATTGATGCAAATTAGTTTTTTTTTTAAATTACTTATATAAATAACTTTGGAAGTGGTATGCATATATTTTACATTAATTAATATTTCTATCGATTATTGTAGTTAATATTATTAATATGTGTCAATTACAAAATATTGATGTTAAATTTCGCAATGGTGTTAGTATTTGTAAAAATTATGAAAATTGATGTTAATTATTTGTATCAGTTATAAACAAATGACATTAACCATATTACACCCCTTTTCTAAATCTTAACACTACGTCAGAAAACATCACCTTTTCTTCTTCGGCGACCAGATTGGTTCTAAAGCTCGTATGGGCATGTCTTCCCAAGCCCACGCCTTATCTCCACATTGTATGTAATCCACTGTTGCGCTTTTGTTGGCTACGATAAAGATTGTATACCCCTTGTTTTTTAAGATCTCGAACGGTAGTTTGAAGTCCTTATCTCCTGAAGCGAGGAGTATGTACTTGGCGTTGTAAATCTTGTATAATCATCCGATCTGCGATATCTTTAACTCTCTCGTAGTAGTTACCAAAATTCATAGTAGTCTCCATCTAGCTTCTTCTTCTTATCACATTTATTACACCCATGGGGACTGAACCTGTTTGAACTCCTCACGTTAAAACCGAGAGACTTAAGGACTTCAGTGTTATCACGAATAAAGGAGAGGTTGACGTTTCCTGCTGCAAACTTCTTTGCAGCCGGATGAAGCCTCCAATGTACTTTTCTTGGAGAAGCATTTATGTTATCTTCCATCTTTTCAACTTGATCAGCAGTCAACTGGGTATTAGCAAAATCCCACCAAAAAGGAACTTCGAATGCAGAATCCGAGACTAAAAATAAAATAAAAAAACAAAAAAAAAACACAAAGGTCAGAAAGAACTCAAAGAATATATACTAAATGCTAATTGGCATTAACCATATTTTTACATTATTTTTTTATCATATAATTATGTATTTTCTTCTTCAATATTGTATTGAGAAAATGTTTTATAATATGTTTGCATCTTTGTATGCAAGGGAAGCAAGCAAAGATAATGTTTTATAATATGTTTTATAATAGCTCATTATCAATATGTGAGAATATATTGGTGATGAGAGAGCTAGAAATAATTAATCAGCATAAATAGAAAAATTATGATTTCAAATAACAAGACATTTCTCGAGAAATTTTAGAAAGGTAACCCAAGAATAGAAAGCATTGCCTAATAAGTTCCGAGACGACCGACCATTTGAGCATAAACCAGTAAAGCAAACTGCATAAATTTTTTTTACTTGAGCGGACCGGACGTAATCGTCATTAAAAATAAAAGAAAGAGTAATTTTTTTGAATAAAGAGATTGGAAATGGACATTCATGAAAATATTTAGCTAGGGTTTTGAGATTTTTGGAAGGGGTTTCTTTGCAATTACGAAAACCTAAAAAATCATCTATACTATTAACCGGGGAGTACAAAACAAGATTTTGGAAAAAAAAAACATATCATATATCCATGTTGCCAAACAGGTCCAATTACTTATATAATAAAAAAAACAATATATGGTAAACAAAATCTGTTATTCGAAAATCTAATATTTATGGAAACAATAATTACGAAATTAATTATAAAATTAAATTAGCCGATATTTTTGGAAATGATTTAAAGTTGTTACCATAAAAGCAAATTATTAAATTTGAAATTGTATATATAACGTAAATGGTTCTAGATTTTGAGATATTTATAGAAATCTAATTTAATATTTGAATATTATCTTTTATTTTAGATTTTTAAATTTTCTTAACCAAAAAACTATGTTAATTAATTCATCTTAATACATATGGAAAAAACCGAAAAATATGAAAACCTTAGTATATATTTACTATTAAAAATATGAAAACCTTAGTATAGATGCGTATACAAACAGATTTTTTCAAAAAATGAATTTAATCAATTTGTTTGATATATAAGAAAATCACAATTTAATTCTACAGCCATATAAATAGAACCGATAATTACTCAATATCTTTAAAAGCTATTTAAAGTTTGGTTCCATATATATATATATATATATATAAACATATTTGATTTGGTTTTATACTGTGAGATATTTACGAAAATAATAAATCAATTTAATACAATTAGATAAAAACAAATAATTATTTAGTTTAGATTTTGCAATATTTCCTAAACAAAATTTAAGTAATTAATCATGATTAGTATAGATAAAAAAGAATTAAAAATCAAAAATTTATATATGTAAAAAAATTTAATTTGATTATATATTAAAAGATATATAAAAGTGTATGTAGAGTCTCACATTAGCTAAATATATTTATACTATTAAAAGAAAAATATTTTTCATTATATAGTCATAAAATTCTCTATTATTAAATGTAATGTCATTCAAGTTAGAACAAACAAAAAATAGAGAAAATGGTAGTTTGGTCAAAATAAAAACTAAAAAACCCCGCGGATCCTAAAGTGCCCCGGTTCGTTTGTAGTCGGGTTAAATAAAAAATACGCGGATCCTATGCTATCCGGTTTGAAAGGATTTGGATCCTATCCAGCGGGAGTAAAATAATAATACTCACTACAAGCATATTTAATCCCTAAAATCACTCAAACTATTTAATGCATTTAAATGAAACTATCCAATTACAAACAACTAATTTAAAATTCAAATTTATAAAAAGTAAATTTGTTACTATCAAAATCGGGCAATTAAATTTAAACTTATATATGTAAACATAATTAGTTTAGTTATATATTTTGAGATAAAAGCCATTTGGAATTATTTTAGTTTCAAATTGACATTTCATTTTTTTCTTTACTTTACTTAAAATTTGTAATGATTTTTGAGACATCAAAAATGAAATTTGACTTATATATTCTGCCTTCTCATTATTATTCAATTTTCTGTTTTTATGTTATAAAGTTCTCAACTGTTTTTAAAAAAAACAATATTGAAATTATTTAAGATTTTTTGTCTACAAATAATATTTACAAAAACACATAATTCTCATAATAAAAACAATCTACCATTTTTTTGTGTGCATAATGTTGATGGTGGTTACTGTGTTTGTAAATTAGTTTATTAATTATCTTTTAATAAACCGATCAAATAATTACATCCACTCCGAAATATTTGTGATCAAGAATTCCCAAAACTGAAAATAACCACAAAGCAACTAAAAGAAACTTTGTGATCCTTACTATTTATAATTAAAAGCAACATAAACTCTCACCTATATATATAATGATATACCTTTAGAACGTATTATAAATAATTATTATATCTAACCATATTATTTTATTTTGAGCTAATTTATCTATTTATTTTCCTCGAAAATATTATTTTATTTTTGAATTATATCGACGACTACAATCTTATATGTAACATGTTTTTTAAAAGGCATTAAAGTGTATTTTACAATATTAAAATTTTAAAAACAAAAGAAATGTAATGCAATATAGATGAAGGAGACATAAAATAATAAGAATAAAAAAGTCAACTAATTTTGTAATATTGTTTTATTATATGATATAGAAGTATACTATGAACTATATTTGTGTTTGTCCCAAATTGTATTTTGGTAATTTTTGTATTCGTTCCATCTCGTTTCCAATCGGGAATAATTTTTTTTTGTCAAATATCAGAAATGTCATATATCGAGAATCTTCACTATTGGGAATGCATTCTCTATACAACTAGAATTCAAGTACAAGACGAAACATGAATTACATCCACTCCAAAATATTTATATCAAACATGTTTTAAGTATTTTATATTTTTTTACATATACTCTTATGTCTTTTTTTTTAAAAAACAAAAGTTATAATATAAATGCTATATCAAGTCATTATTTTTGGGTACTCGGTGTACTAATCGGTTCTCAAATTTGTAACCCGCACCGACCCGAAATCGATAGTACCCGAACTAAACCGAACCCATATATTGAAAAATACTTACTAGGTTCTATTTTTCTAAACCCGTTTAACCAAACTTGATCGGGTAATATCCTAACCTGAACGGGTTACCCGAAGGTCTAACCCTACTAAAAATAGGTTTGCAAAAATAATCCGTATATACATTATCTATATATACATTTTGCAAGTACATTTGCAAATAAATCCTGAACTTGCCACCTATTTACAAGACTGCCATTGTATTTAATATTTTTAATTTATAATTTATTATTTGTTAAATTATGATTAGGTTTCAAACAAAATCAGTGTAATATACGATTCTCTTCCAAAATTTTCGCTCTCTTTAATTACGAATTTCTTTCTATATATGATTTATATATATGGCAATCAATCTTTATTACTCTTCTTATTTCTTCTAATTAGATCTTCCCATATATTGCTAAGACTCGGTGTGAAACAAACAATCGACATTAATTTACTTTCGAAATATCTGCAAAAAAGGAAACCAATATTAGATCTTTCCATATATTGCTAAGAGTCGGTTTCAAATTCTGTTTTATTCTTTTTTTGGAAATTGTAATATATTGTCAAAATAAACGTTACTAGCATATTCTATTATATATGTTTAAACCAATTAATTTTGTTTCAAAAATTTTATTTGGTGAAGATTTTTTTCAACTTCGTCATCAAGATTTTCGTTCCCTCTCAAAATACTATAAATAAGACTCAACATCTAAACTCACTAAACACGATAAACACTTCCTCTATAGCAAAAGCAAGCAAAATTTAATTACTCTAATGGCAATATTTTATCATCTTCGTTTGAAGTATATTTTATCGTCTATAATATTGTTTTGTTAATCTATGTTAATTTATGATAATTTTTGTTTTTAGTTCTAATTTTTATGTTTGAGTAGCAATCGAGTTATAAAGATCATGTATCCACCTAATTATGCTTTCTTAATCCTAAAGTTTGTTACTATCAGGGATAAATGAGGTACTAACCATTTTCATGTGTCCTATATGAAATCGAACGTTGCTTCTTCATTTAACGCTCCAATCTGAATTATTAATTTAGAAGTTATCACTTGTGATAATGTTTTGCTCCCGCTTGAGAACATATTATTAATCTCTTCTTGAACTAACTTTCAAACTCTGTAATTATATTAATCATTGATGGTAGTAATTGTCCATCTTCATAACAAGATTATATATTAAAGCAAGTGGTAATATTATTTATAACAAGATTATATATTATAACAAAAACGTAAAGTAAGACTCTATGTAAAGTAATGTACACCAACGTAAACATATAATTAGATGGTTCATTTGTTTTACCAGATCCTATAGTGTATAATTTCATGTTTCAAATGCATTTACTAAATTAAATTGTTTATCATCCAAAAAAAACGACTTACTTTCTCAAATTTAGACTTTAGTTAAAATATTTACGCAAACAGTCATTATTATTAACTAACCATTCTAACTATAGCATGCTGAGGATGATGATTGGCTGCGTCTACTTAGTTTGTTGTTAAGGGTCACCTACACAACGACAACATTTTATTAACATAGTTACTAGCCATGTCTCCTTAGCTTGGAAATATGTGGTGCACTTTATTTTGTTGTGATTTAACGGGTCACCTACGAATAAAAATCATTTATTTACATAGATATGAGTCATTATCATGTTTATTTATTTACAAATCAGCCCCAATTTTAAAAATGTGTGTTTTTTAAAAATGCAATCTTTGTTCCCAAAATTCGTCTATTACAGAGTATATGAGACAAATAAAAATTTCTAATACGAATATACTCATATTTTTGGCAACAAAGGTGTCGGAAAAGGAGTCGCCCAGAGTAGAAACCGAGACTCGCCGGGACTTCGTCGGATTTTACCAAAACTAACAACTCTTCGTCTAATATTTTTTTTTACTGACAGAACATAACCATCATCGTATTTACTTAAACAAATCAGAAATATGACTTCTTCATTACAATGATGCTCTTTATTTGCTAATTAAAACTTATTCTGACGTTTAAATCATTTTCAAAATATTAAAATTTTAAAATAATAGGTTACAAATTACTTATATATCAATTTATGGATTAAATCTTTAAAAATACAATAAATTAAATTATTTAACTTTAAAAATAAATCAGGTATTCGTAAAAATGTAACATGTAAAAGTAAAATTTATCTCGTGGGTTACTAAAGTAATTTAAGTAAATACTAAATTAAATGCTTATGCCAAAAAATTGTTTTAAATAAATTTTAATTCTAAATATCATCTGACGGATTATATAGCAGGACAAATTTGGGTTGATATAAATATAAATTAAAATATTATTAATTCGGTGTTCATCATATCATTATTTTATTAATATCATCTATATTAGAATATTAAATTTTTTAATTAAATTACGATTATGTAAAAAACAAATATGATGCAATATATCACGAATTAACCCTGAAATTAACAATCTAAATACAATTATACAATCTCAAACACTAAACAAAATCAACAAACAATTATAACTTAAAATTTTAAATTTTTATTTTAAGAAAAAATTGCCCCGCGGTGTACCGCGGGTGAAAATCTAGTATATTGCAAATTTGATTACAAATTTAGTTTTTGAAATTAACCGAGCGCGGTCAGAACCTAGTTCTCTCTCAGTCAGGAGTAGTTGGTAAAAAGATAAATTTCAGATTTCTTAGGAATATCGCGTTACGTTGCTGATTCTATTTTCGTTTGAGAGAATACAAATTGGTTGGTTGATACGATCTGTGATATCATCGATTCACTTTTTTCTTTGCACACCGGAATTGCTTTGTAGGCTTNTTTTTTTTTTTTTTTTTTTTTATATCTCTCAGCGATATGTATCCTCGCAAGCCCAGTATCGATGATCATCAGGGTTGTATTGTTCATAGTCTCCTCACCCCACGTCGCCCGTTTGGAGCCCTACGTCGCCGCCCGTTTTTGTTTGAAGCCAATGAGCGTCGTCCAAGTGATTATGATAAGCAGCAGCTATCTGACTCTGACTCTGACTCTGAATCTGAATTTGAATCTGAATCTCATACTCAGGTAAAGGTTATATTTATTAATTATTATCATTATAATATATATATATACATATATATAGATTGTTTGTCTGCAAACACTCCTTTGTTTTGTAATCGGCTTGCTTATTCATTGATTCTTACAAACTTGCATCAGGGGAAACTGTCTGAGGCTACTCCAGCCTCCCCGCCTCAACCAAGGTAATCTCTATTCAGTCAGTATTCATCACCTGTATAGCTCATTTATGTTCATGTTTTCACCTGACTCAGACTCCACCTCCGCCACGTTTTGAAGAAGAGGACTAAGAAGAAGACTAAGAAGCCCGTCATGAAAAAAGCAAAGCCAAAAGAAGCCTCTCTTTGTGATGATTATTGACTACTTTCTCACTAGTGTACCTTCCCAAACCCACCAACAGACACAGTACCCCTAAACATCCCCCTCTTTGGTTTCTCTTTTATTGCATCTCGAGCCTTAGATGGACTTTTTAACTTAAACAGCATATATAAAATGATTAACCATAGTTTTCTACATTAAACAGACACATAAAGAAAATTTCACAAATCCCAAATCCGCATATACATTGCAAAACAAAAGCTACATAATAGAGAGATAAGCATAGGGAAACTAAAGAAGAACAAATCTGGACATGTGGGAATCTTTTGTTTAGCTCTTGCTCTTGAAAGGTATCGCTCTGATGACCAGCTGGTGATAGAGCGCTGCTAGTGCTGCTCCAATGAATGGTCCAACCCAGAATATCCACTGCAACCCAACCAACCACAAAAACAAAATCCAAAACGATCAGAACATAAATCAATTATCATATATATTTTTCAGCGAGTGGTCCTTTTCATCATATGTGGTTGTAAGAAGATGAAGAGTGTACTCACATGGTCGTCCCATGAGTGGTCCTTGTTGTAGATAATTGCGGCTCCAAGGCTTCTTGCTGGGTTGATTCCGGTTCCGGTTATTGGAATTGTCGCCAAATGCACCAAGAACACTGCAAATCCGATTGGGAGTGGTGCCAATATCTACAATTGAATGACCAATTTGTTATTAGTATTACTCATCAACCGGAACGAACCAAGAAATGTATCAGTGGCTTCTCTCACAGTCTAGACAACTATAAATCGGAACTAATTGGCTCATCAACTACTAATTGAACCAAATAAAACGGGGAGTAACCAGTAGCTTTCTTAGTCTAGACAACTTATAAACCGGAGCTATACACCATTAACTACTAATTAGACAAATCAAATCAGTAAACCGACACTAAAGAGAGTGAGGAGGGGTCCATACCGGGACGTGTGAGTCACGGGCGCTTCTCTTGGCGTCGGTGGCGGAGAAGACGGTGTAGACAAGAACGAATGTTCCAATGATTTCAGCACCAAGGCCAGAACCTTTGCTGTAACCGTCAGCGACACCGTTGGCACCTCCACCGAGAGTCTGGTACTGCTTTGGCTGGAAACCCTTGACGACTCCGGCACCACAGATGGCTCCAAGACATTGCATTATTATGTAGAACACAGCTCGGGTCAGAGACAGCTTCCTTGCCAAGAACAGACCGAATGTCACAGCAGGGTTGATGTGTCCACCTAAGAAACACATAACACACAAACATATGTTACACAAAGATACGAGCTTTACCTAAGAAACCTACAGTAATTGACAGATCTAGACTAGCCCAAGCAACAAGAGACCAGAAAGTTCCCTACTTTTCTAAAAACAGAGCACATAACGCAAGAACAAAAACAGAGAAACCCATCAGAGATTTCAATAGAGGGAGCCAGGGGAAAACCTGAGATTCCAGCAGTACAGTAGACGAGAGCAAAGATCATGCCACCAAAAGCCCAAGCGATGCCTTGGATCCCAACAGTGGCACACATGGTTGGTGCTCTCTTGACTCCCATCACTGTCAACACTGTGATGTAAAGAAACAGGAAAGTGGCTATGAACTCGGCGATTCCGGCCCTGTAGAAGGACCATGAGCTCAGCTCGCCAGGCTCGAACAGTGGTGCAGGAGGTGGCTCTTTGTAGTCCTTCTCGGTGGACTGAGCAGATGTGCCGATGGGTTGCCTCTCCGGGAACTTGTTAGCTCCCACTCTAACATCTTCTTCTTTGCCTTCCATTTCCCTCTCTCCTTCTTCTTCTTCTTCTTTTTTTTAGGGTTTTTCTCTCTCCCGAAAGGTTGGTTAAAGTTGTGAGCTTTCTCTCTTGTGTGTGGGAGAGAGTGTGTGGTGGATACAGAGTCCATTTATAGAGAGATAGGATAGAATTATATAAAGAAATTGCCTAACGTCTCCAAGCATTTATTTCATGGGTTATTATTATCTTTGTATTGTATTGCCTAATCATAGTGAGATCGTTGTATTGTATACCCATTTGTGAATAGTTGTTACTATAAGTTGGGGAAATTAAACTAGTCTAGTTACATTTTTTTTTTTTGTCAACTTGTCTCGTGTTATTAGACTATTATTAGTGGATTTATTATTCATGAGTAAATGACGGTGAATGTTGAATGAATTAATTATGTTACTAATGAATAGTTTGGTGATTTTGTAGTATTAAAATAAATAAATAAATGTGATGGAGGAGGACTGAAGAGAGGAGAGGGTTCTGGAACGTACCGAGAGGTGGTGCTCTCTCGTATAAAAAAAAGACAAAGAAGCTGAGTTGTCTTTTCTTTGCCAGATAATAATATCTTGTTTGTGGTCCACTTTTTTTGGACGGTAACGCGAATCGATAAAAATTGTTACTGAGGCCAATAAAGCCCAATAGTTGAAATGGTAAAAATCATGTCTCTCTCTCTCCAACGAAGCAATTATCTGACCGTTGGAGAAAAAATTTGACAGCTTTTTTTATGAAAAGTCATTTTCGTTGGACTATGGTATAATGCCATGCTTCATTTTATAGACTAGATAATATCATTTTAAATATTCAACTATTCATTCCTGAAAGAGAAAGAAAAAAAAAATGAAAAGTTATAAAATCCGTTTTCACGTTGACAAAGAAACAGTGTTACGTACTGATGAAAGATATGTAATTACAAATGTGTTGTAATGGTAGGACCTTATAACTTTTTTTTTTTCACTTTTACTTCGTTAGCTTTTTACTGTTTCGCCTAAAAGAAATTGCAAGCCTCGCATTATTAAATCAGATCTCTCATTTTTTCCAATTTATAATTCGTTGTGGATCGAATAAAATCGTATAATATTTCAGATGTTAGAATTCAATTATTGGATTGGAAGCATGCAAGTAAACAAATTAATTTTTTTAATATAAGTTACCATTTCTAGGTGCTGACATGTAAAGGTTTGACAGCTCAGAGATGAGAGAGTGTATTGCTTCTCTTGTGGATCACATGCTTCGTTGCCAACAATCTTATCTTCGAAATTCTCCAACTTTCAAAAATTCAATATTAGTACCATAGTTACAGTGTCGTGAAAAAGACATAATGTGAATTCATTACGTTTTGTCCAACAAAAAAGAAAAAAGTGAATTCATTACGTATTCATTTTCGAAACGCAACCACAACGCATAGTCACTCAGTCACATACCGTCCAGCCACCATATTCTTGACACGTGGAAGAAACCCGTTGAACATGTGTGTTGTTTTATTGGGACGGTCCCGACCAAAGGCCAAGCCGCATCTATGTCTATAATGTGACCTTCCTAGCTTCATATGCATGTAGCATGTTTGAAAAAAGCAAGAAATAGTAATACAATAAAGAGATTATTAACGATGACATTAACAAGTATTGATTGCTTGAGAAATTTTAAAATTTTGTACCTTTGTTTCTAGTAATCTCACTTTTTTAACTAATTTATGTAACTATAGTTTAACAAAAATAGTTTAACGTTGTGTTACTATACTTATAACAAAAATGTAAATATAGTTCAATGGGTTAAATGTGACATGTGGAGAAACAATTAGAAAAGGTATCCGAATTTGGAAAGCATGCGTATTGGTTGAACAAATAAGTTTTATCTAGGAGAGATAAACAATTACAAGTTAAAACTACATTTTTACTTATACTACTTGCTACAACTCAATTACGTGGACTCTACACTTAACAACTACTAGTCCTTGCCTCTAGATACTAGTACTAGTTTTACAAGCAATGTTAAACAACTGAATCAACAACTCCAAATAGTCTTAAGTCTTAACTAAACATTAACTAACACAGCACACTTAGCATTGGGCCTAAATAATCCAGCAGCCCAATGGTATCCTTCAGAGAAAAGGATGGATACAAAGCCTAACTTCAGTTGACTTTGCTTGCTTCTTGTTGACTCTTCTCCTTCGACAATATTTTGACAGAGAAGCAAATAATTTCGTACTGATCTCAAGAGCGCATATATATATATACTAGGAGTTGCCCCGTGCTACGCACAGACTTATCTTCATATTTATTCTATTGGCAATTTTTTTAACAATTAGATTTTCATCTTTCTATATTTTGCTTTCTTAATTGGAGGTTTTTTTTCTTTTGATAAAAATGATATAAATTTTGGGGGAAGAGTATGTATCTTAAGTAATTAAACTACACCCTCATGTATAATGGAGTTTATTAATTATGTTTACTTTTTTGAATAACAAAATATTCAAATTAAAAGCTTAGACTGTAACCATTTTGCAATACACTTATGGCAAATTTTGTGATTACAAAATAGATGATTTATGTAATGTATTTTGTAAACATTGAAATGATATTTAACATTAAAATGGTCAATCAATATTTAAACAACTTCGAGAATAGTAACATGCTTGATGTAAACTGTATGGGCAAATGACCATCGTCTTTGTATTTTCTGTTGGGTCAAGACATAATTTGTCAACTAAAGATTATAGACTCATATAGTCATACTAATACATGTCACTTTCAAACTATGACAATAACTTGTTTGGCGTTGTTTCCGTTGTGTTCTTACAGAAATAGCCGAGAACTACCATCATTTTTGAGTTTTGAATTTATCTCATAAATAATCTTTTATTAAAGATGATGAAGTTTAGAGATATAAAATAAATATTATATTTCTTAATGTTGCACATTTTTCATCCTCAAATTCAGATAATGTGTGATTTATTTCCCTTTTAACTGTTGGTAACCCCTAAGTCCCTAACATCAAAAGCACATTTTTTGTCATGTCAACAAAAGACGGAAAATGATATGAATCCTTCAAACTTCAAAGCCTATTCAGTGGCTTTAAACCAAAAATAAAATAAAATAAAGATCACTTTTTGGTGATTTTATTCACTTCGACATTGTTTCGATATTGTTTAAGGCAAATACTCATCATTTTTATTTTGTTGTTACGTGAAGACATAAGCGAAAGTTGAAATTGAAGTCCCATATCACAAGTTAACTGAAATCAATTACAAATCACCTCATCTAACGTTGTTTCTTCTAATGTCTTCCTTCGATATATATATATATATATATATATATATATAATAGAGATCTGATCATCTATTTAAGCTTTAGGTCTCCCTATCCATAGTAATCTTAACAAATATCCAAGTTAGAATAATATATAAATAAAAGAATGTATAATTAAATTTTAAACTCAAAAAAGTCATTTTCTAACACAATTATATTGTTGTGTGATATATATCTTAGGCTAAGTTGCATTGTTTTAACTTTATCAATGTGTCGTAGTGTACATGCACGTAGGCTCATGGTGTCTCCATACCATAATTAAGCTTTAGAACTCGTTGAGATTAAACGGAAAATGTTATTACACCTTACTCAATATGGCAATAGAAAAAAAGCTTAAAGGAGAAAATAAGAATAACTAAATTTTTTATTTGATTGTTTGGTAATTTCCGTAAAGGTTTTCTCCTCCACCTAACCACCAGTCCAAGCTACTACTTTACATGTTTGCATAAACTTTAGTTCCTAGTCTGAGATCTTAAATCCTCCATTTTCATTTAAAAATGAATTGTGCAATGAGCAAATCATTTACATGACCTAAAGGAAAATGCTTCAGAGACATTAGAACTTTCCTCGAATCATAACAATAATTTGAGTATGAAGTATAATACAATCACATGAAATATACATATTAAGGAACCAGCCAGTCAACCACTATAGTAGCAGAATTTGGCTGTTTAAAATTAGGACAATATAGAATTTTAGTCGAAGAGAAATAAGAGATTGGAATATAAATTTATGTCTAAACATTGAATTTGATTTTTTGATATAAATGTAAGCTAATTTATTGGGATTTTAAAGGTGATATTTAGCTTTCCATGGTTTATTGAATTGACGATGAAGAACATCAAATCTTAAACAGTATTAACCATGCTCTAATTTTGAAATTGTCAAGCCATGCTCTAATTTTGAAATTGTCAAGAATGCATATGGCCCGTTGTTAGCATTATATTCAATCATAAGCCCATATACATTGGTCTTAAGTTTTAGAATACTAAAACGTTGAACCAATTAATATTTAATAGAAAGTAGGACGTTAAAAACAAAACACTTATGACCAACTTTCCATGGATTTACATGGGTTGCAATGACAACAACTGTTTCATCTTTTAGGGCTAAAATTTTGGTATGGGCATCGACCGCAAGTTCTCTCCAAAGAGATATGTATATGTTGTCACCACTACAACAAACACCATAAATGTTGCACAGTTACAAACTTACAAAGAGTAGAACGAATCTGAAAAAAAAAAAAAAAAACCAATACCTTTCTAAAATGCAAGTCAGTATCAAATTGAAAGTTGTCTTCGAATGGTAGTTTTGATCTTTGTTTTCAAATGTTCGAGATGAGGATATTTGGCCAACAACATCTGGTGAGTGGGTAAATCTAGATATAAATCATATACAGAAGAACACAGTGGAAGCTAAGAGACCAGAAATACGAACAGTGCAAAATAGGTTGTTACCTGGAAGCTCCTCACCCTTGTCTACCATATCAAGCAAGTCTGAAAAAGTAGAGAACCTAAAATAATCAAAACCAATAGAGCATTGTCATTTTTTAACAGTCTCCAAAGACGTTTTCTCCGTGAAAACAATTATTCACTTGTGGTTGGTGTGACGATAACGGTTGGAGGATGCAACAACATCAAAATCATTGATGTTGTACAACTGGCTTTTAACCAATTGATCTTGAAACTTAGGCACACGATTAGGAAGGACTGAAGCTTGTATAACACAATCCTGAAACAAAAGCAAAATGAATGTGTTAAAATGGAGGTAAATCAGGGGTCAAGAGGAACAATAGAGATAATATACATTTTCATCAGGAAGGAGGCATTTTCATCAGGAACAATAAGTAAGATATTGTTTCTTCGAAAGTCTCGAACTTCCCAAATATGTATGACCTGAACAACAATCCTATTGATACCAGTGTTGTGTGTTTTGTTGGAGGTTGAATCAAGGGTAGAGTAGGGCGCTATTGTTTTAGTTTTACTCATGGTGTGAGAGAGAAAGGTGAGTATCATCAAAGGTTGTTATTTAAAAAGAAAAATTAATGCAATGGTTGAGGGAGAGTAATCAGGGATTGGAATGAAATGTTAATGACCATGAAATCATACGTGTTTGGTATTATTTTCATTTCGTTATAATTGGGTGGTAAACGTAAAGATGAAAATGAAGGATATACTTCAATGGAATTCTTTAATTACCTTAAAGATTGTAATAAGTAATACAAATAACGCCATAGTAATGTTTCATATGATTGTAATTGGTAGTGCAGATCTAAACCCATTTTTAAAATTTTTAAATTTGATTCCAAACAATTTGAAAATGATTTTGGACAGGATTAATGTTACATACAGTTCGAAACTTCAAATAGGTATTCGGGATCTTGACACAGACATTAAACCGGAAATGATTTAGAATTTGGTGGTGGAGTAGGATAATTAAACCAAAGAAACCCAAGGATTAGGAGATTTTTGTGAAGGTACATCGGAGGTGGTAGCTGCTGGGAACGATGGTTGTAAGAAGGTGAGTACATGTGAATTCGACATTGTTTGGTTTGTATCCTCCTGATGGACATAAGGGCTGTCAATTATTTTTGTTGGGCCTGTAATTGGTCTTATTTTGTTAGACCCAATATGAAAACATAAAAACAATGGCTTTTAAGAATAAGAGAGGACATGTGTAAAGAATCAAAATCACAAAACCTTATAGCTTGAATAAATAATCCTTCCTTTATTAATGTTTAGAAAATCTTCTCAAAACTAAACACAAGCTCTGTTTTTCCTTATGATCATACATCCTTCTTATGATCTCTATTTATATGGTTCTAGTCTTCCTTTTCTAAAACCTACTAACTTCCTTTTTAGTTTAGGATTACAACTTTTCCTTTTCTAACTAGATTCCTAATTCCTTTAAAGATATCTATTCTAGAATATTCTAGAAGCTTAACCAACATTTACCCCCTTAAGCTTCAAGGTTTTCTTCATGAGATCTTGAACTCCGATCATCTCTCTCATTTCTGAAAACTTGTTCTTCGCCAAGGCTTTGGTAAGAATGTCTGCACGCTGCTCTTCTCCATGTACATGCTCCACTTCAAGTAGTCCATTCTCCACACACTCACGAATGAAATGGAAACGTTTGTGAATGTGTTTACTCCTTTTGTGAAAAACATGGTTCTTTGTAAGTTCTATGGCCGACTCATTGTCAATGCGGATCATAGTCTTCTCATACTTTTTCCCGGTGATCTCACTTAGCAAATATTGAATCCATATAGCTTGCTTCGCCGCTTCCGTTGCTGCAATGAACTCTGCTTCACATGAGGACAAAACAACTATTTCTTGTTTTTGTGAACACCAAGTTATAGGAGCTCCTCCGAGATAAAACACATGACCTGTGGTGCTTCTTCCGTCATCAGGATCCGTGTTGTGACTACTATCACTATAGCCTATAATGTGTGGTGCTCCTCTCTTGTATGAGACTCCATAGCTCATTGTTCCTCTCAAATACCTTAGGATCTGTTTCTGTACAATGCCATGTGATTTTCTTGGATTATGCATGTACCTGCTCAAAATCCCTACTGTGAAAGCAAGATCCGGTCGAGTATGTAACAAATATCTCAAGCATCCAATCTTTCTTCGATACTTGGTTACGTCAATCTCTGGTTCATCAAGTCCTTTTGACAATTGCAACCCGAACTCCATTGGTATTAGCGTCGAGTTACAAGAGTCTAAACCAGCTTCCTTAAGGATTCGACGAGCATAGGCTTCTTGCTTGATTTCTATTCCGTTGATTCCTTGACTAACTTAAATACCAAGATAGTAAGTAAGCTTACCAAGGTCACTCATGTCGAACTTAGTAGTCATTCCAGCCTTAAACTCCATGATGATCTCTAGTGTACTTCCTGTGACAAAAAGATCATCAACATACACGGCCACGATCAAAATCTTAGTTCTTTCTTCCTTGCGATACACAGAACTTTCTTTCTGGCACTTGTTAAACTTCATGGTCTTAAGTATTTTGCCAGTTTTGTGTTCCATGCGCGAGGAGCTTGACGTAGTCCATAAAGAGCTTTCTTGAGTTTGAAAACCTTGTGTTCTTCTCCCTTCTTTTCAAACCCTTCAGGTTGTGAAACATAAACATCCTCTGTTAGTTCACCATGTAAGAAAGCGGTCTTAACGTCGAGATGATGAATTTCCCATCCATGTGAAACTGCTAATCCAATCAACATTCTAATTGTTTCCAGCCTTGCAACCGGTGCAAAAACCTCATCAAAGTCAATCCCTTCTCTTTGTGCATATCCTTTAGCAACGAGTCTAGCTTTGAACTTGTTGATTGTTCCATCAGCATTCCTTTTGATCTTAAAAACCCACTTAAGACCAATTACTTTAACACCAAATGGTTTCTCACCTAGATCCCATGTATTGTTTTTGTTAATCGAGTCGATCTCTTCTTGACAAGCCTTTGTCCATTCGACTGATTCTTTTGCTTCATGATAACTTATAGGTTCATCATTTAGCGACAGGAGGAGCATTTCACATTCTAGATCAGCTAGAAAAACGTAGTCGGCAAGATAACTAGGAGGGTTGTGTTGTCGACTGGATCTTCTAACCGGGNTAAGAAAGCGGTCTTAACGTCGAGATGATGAATTTCCCATCCATGTGAAACTGCTAATCCAATCAACATTCTAATTGTTTCCNTTCTTCTGCAGTTTCTTGATCCTCTGTGGGTTGAGAACTGTTGTCGGTGAATGGTCCTTGTCCACTGTCTATAGTTTTTCCCCATGTCATTTGAAACATCCCTGGTTGATCTCCTTCGTTGTCTGCTCCCTTCCAAGTCCAAGATTCTTTCTCATTAAAAACCACATCACGACTTACCACCACTCTTCTCGTTGTTGGATTGTAAAGTCGATATGCCTTAGTTCCTGGTTCTATGCCGAGATGGACAAATGTTTGTGATCGATCATCAAGCTTATTTAGATGTTCAACTTCTACCTTTGCATGAGCTATGCAACCAAAGATCCTAAGATGCTCGATACTCGACTTTCTTTCTCTAAGGCATTCATATGGTGTTTGATTCTTTAGAGCTCGAGTAGGAACTCTATTGATCAAATGTGTTGAATTTCTTACAGCTTCTCCCCAGAGATAATTTGGAACATTCATTGCCTTAAGAATGCTCCGAGTCATCTCCATCAATGTCCGGTTTCTTCTCTCAACTACTCCGTTTTGTTGGGGAGTGTAGGGTGATGTAAGATGCCTTCTTATTCCGTTTGCATTACAAAAATCTTGGAAGTCTTTTGATGTAAACTCTCCACCTCTCTCTGTGCGTAGAATTACAATCTTCTTGTCACATTCCCTCTCGACAAGTGCTTTAAACGATTGGAACTTCTCAAAGGCTTGACTCTTCTCCCTGAGCAAGATTGTCCACATATATCTGGTGTAATCATCCATTATTACAAAGATATACTGATTTCTAGCAAATGTGGCTGGTAATATAGGTCCACATAGATCAGCGTGTAACAACTCCAATGCTCGAGTAGACCTATATTGAGTTGCATTCGGAAAAACATGTCTCGTCTGCTTTCCTACCAAACAGGATTCACACAACTCTTTCTTACTTGTGATTTTAGGCATGCCTCGAACCATCTCTTGTGTGGACGTAGAGTTTATCGTTGTGAAACTGATATGACCAAGTCTCGCATGCCACTTCCATGAATCATCTTCAATCCTCGAGTGTAAACAAGTTGGTTTGCCTACCTTTAGGCTGATCTTGTACAGTCTATTAGGAGAACGAGTTACTTTGACTAACAAGCATCCATTAGGATCACGTAAAGTGAGATAATCCGCCCTCATTCTCACATCGCAGCCGTATTCTATAGCCTGTCCTAAGCTAAGAATATTGCTCTTCAACACCGGAATGTAGTAGATGTCTGTTAAAAGTCTATGTTCTTCGTTTTTTCCTTCAAAGAGGATCGATCCTTTTCCTCCAATGCTGACACAAGATCCATCACCAAATTTTACGGTTCCTTTGATGTTCTCGTTTAACTCAGAAAAAATATCCTTTCTCTCCTGTCATATGGTTGCTAACACCATTATCCAAATACCAGATTCCATCTTCTCTCTTGTTTACTTCGTACTTCTTTGGAATCACCTTCTCCTCATTTAAGTACACGATTCCATGCATATATAAGGTTGTATCTGCTTCCTCTGTCTCGTTTTTGTTGAGTTCTTGTTCCTTTACGAACTTCACTGGACAAACAGAGGCAAAGTGTCCTGGTTTCTCGCATCGGAAGCATATAATTTGAGATCTGTCCTTGTGATCTCTATCTTGAGAATTTCCTCTTCCTCGTCCTCTGCCTCTGTTTCCTCGACCACGTCCTCTGCCTCTGCCGCGTCCTCTACCTCTACCGCTGTCTCCGTCCATATTTGAGAACAAGAGGTTTTGTAGAGTTTCTTGTGCTGCTTGCCCGTTTATGCGAGCCTCAAAAGCTTTAAATCTCCCAATGATGTCTTCAAAACTAGTTTTGTTTAGATCTAAGACTTGTTCAAGAGAAGCAATGAGATGTATGAATTTATTGGTGGGCAGGCTATTTAGAAACTTCTTCACCAACTTTGGTGCATCAAGAGGTTGACCTAGAGAGGCTGATGTCGAGGCTAACTCTGATAACTTACCTGAGAAGGTATCGATAGTATCTGAGTCTTTCATCTTCAGATTCTCGAATTCAGACATTAAGGTTTGAAGACGAGCTTCTTTGACGCGTTCTACTCCTTGATTTATCGATTTGATAGCTTCCCAAATATCTCTTGGTGAGTCTTGTTCACCAATTTGCAGAGTCAGGTTATCTGGTATAGATTGGTATAACAAAGCTGTTGCAACGTCGTTCTTCTCTTCATTGTCCGTTCCAGGCTCGATTGCAATCCAAGCTTTGTGAACTCTTAACGTCGCCTTCATCTTCAATGTCCAGACGGTGTAATTTGTTGAGTTCAACATCGGACACTGAACTGCGGAGGTTGATGTCGGCGTCTTCTCAAATGGTTTCGTCTCAGCCATGATTCGTATGAGCTCTCCTTACTCCAGGATTCGCTCTGATACCAAATAAAGAATCAAAAGCACAAAACCTTATAGCTTGAATAAAGAATCCTTCCTTTATTAATGTTTAGAAAATCTTCTCAAAACTAAACACAAGCTCTGTTTTTCCTTATGATCATACATCCTTCTTATGATCTCTATTTCTATGGTTCTAGTCTTCCTTTTCTAAAACCTACTAACTTCCTTTTTAGTTTAGGATTACAACTTTTCCTTTTCTAACTAGATTCCTAATTCCTTTAAGGATATCTATTCTAGAACATTCTAGAAGCTTAACCAACAATGTGTCAGTTATATAATAAGCCAGATATCATGTTCTAAGCAGAAGTTGAGAAAAACCTTCTCTTATTATATAAGATATATATGATCCTTTTAAAATGACCACATGTTGATTTGGGTTTATATGTTTGTCTTAGATTTACAGTCCACATAATGAACACTTGAGTTGGAGCTGTAGGTTCATATTTTAACCCAAACATATAAGTGGGGTGATAAGAGAGACCACCTTATAGAAGAGAGCGGTAATTAAGCAAGCAAGTCAAATTAAATTTGAAGGGTCTCGCCCCTGAGGGTCTCGTACTCTTCTCATGTGCAAGTAAAGTGTGCTTGGTTCACTTTTCCCATATATCAGAAGATTACTAATTTAAAACCCCAGCACCACGGATTTGAGGCCCATTGTCGGAGAGAGCAAGGCTTAAAAATAGCCTGGGACCAATCTTGAAACGACATCGTACCATCCGGTTATTATTTCTGAAAGGCCATTCTTTGTCTTTGGTCATCTTCACATGCATTACTCTAACGTTATAATTAATCTCCAGCATCCGATTAAAGGTGCTCTCACTTTTTCGATTAGATTCTTATTACTAAGTCATTACAGGTTGCCACTTTTTCTTATGTCTTTCTATGCTGTGCTGACACACGACTTAGTTAGGGTACTAAAACTTCTGTAAAGAAGGATAATACTTTGATATTGATTTTTCAAATAATCTAGATTATTTGATATGCTTCAATTCTTTAATATTGTATAAATTCTTATAAGGTTTTTCTTGAAAATCTAGATAATTAAAACTGGAAATTTGTTCGAATCATCATCTAAGTGAAAGTAGCTTGACTGGTTTAGAAATTTTTTTTACTACATATATATTATTGTTTTAATTACGCCCAACATTATGATTAAGGCTGCTATAATGTTGCTTATCCGTCTGGTAAAACAACTCATCCAATGCCCCTTTTTGGGCTATTAAACAAAATTTAACGTTGGTTAGATTTGCTTTTGGCCTAACCTTATTTTAAGAAAAAAACAATCATACACAAAAAAAAACTACAAGTGAAAGAAAACTTCATGTGTTCTCTCGTCCTTGAAATTTATAAAGCAGTCAGCAAAATTGTCCTATCAAGTTGCTTCATGATTAATTATCCTTTTTAGAAATTAAAGTTTTGGATGATATATATATATTTTTTGATGTATAGGTGAAACATCAAGATAAAGTCTATTGACCCGACTAGTTATGGTAGTCATGAGGCTGAACTACCCATTCCTAAAGTTGATTAGATTTCAACGAAGAAATAATTTCAAAAGTACAAGTACAACTGCGATATTTAGCTGTTCATTTTAGTAGAACTTTTGTGATTTTTGGATTTCGAAAATTTATCACTTGCAAAAGTTATTTACATGCGTTGGCTTTTAATTAGTTTTTTTTTTAAATTAGTTTTGAAAAGACCATATATTGCAGGTCCCAAATTATTGGTTACCACAAAGTATTCTATCAATTGTATAAAATCTAAAACCAAATTGTAAATATTATACAATTTAGTGGCATTAAAACTGTTTAGATGATTTAAAAAGTCCATGTATCAGGGGGGAAATAGCTCACAGTGTCACTAACTTACCATCCTCAGTGGGAGCAAGTTTATGTCCATATCTATTTTGTCGGTCGATAAGTTCCAACGGCATAAAACAATGCCACCATTTGTAGCAATTTCTGAATCCATTTTATAATAGTATTATAGACGTTTGTGCGCGTGCGCATTATCGCATGCGATTGATTGGTAAGTGGTAACTGTGTCTGTGTTTTTGTGTATGTATGCACAAAATATATGGTCCCTGACTGATTAAAGTTGCTTGTAGAGAACTCAATGGAACTAACTGAGGGCATGGTCAAGATCTATTCGATTAAATCTGTAGTTTATTTACTTATATATGGTTTTAGACTATTGCGATGCCATCGATGAATCAGACAATGTGAGCTAATTTATTTCCGTTGGTCCATACATAAAGATAAAGTGCTCGGCTTTAACAACAAACCCCACATACAATTTTGCTTAACTGAAACTTTACATACGAGTCCTAATTTTCATTTATTCTCTGTTTGATTTGGATTCAAAGAAATAGTCTTAAAGTTCTATTTGTGTGTTTAATACTTTAATATAGCTCTTTTAAGTCGTACTATTTGATCATATTGTTTTTGTGCGATCCAAATTTGAGATGAGTTAGCTAGAGACGACTCACAGAGTGTGGCGTGTGACGTTACGAGCAATTGCGACCGTGTTCGTGGTGGTGATCAACAGATGCAAAAGTCACACAACAAAAAACATTTAAAACATCGTTTCTGGCTTGGATTTTCTCTATATAAAAATAAACGCTCAATTAATGTTTTGGTGATTTCGGAATATTGTTTAAAACAACACAAACTCTAATAAGAGGAGGAGAATGACAAGACATACAACGTCGTCGTTAAGACTTAAGAGATTAATGACTTGGTCAAAAGAAAAGTTTTAATCGCATTGTGGTTGGTGTAATCTCTCGAATGTTACGTGTTGTCCATATACGTCGCCTCCTTTGCCCGCGCCCACTTCCTTCTTTTCACCTTTCTTTTTTTAAATATAATTTATCCATTTCAACCTTCTATTCTCTTGATAGTTACAATATGACCCCAAATCTTTTTACTTTCATCCACTCAACCCCTACACACGGCTTTGGCATTGGCTTCAGGCCTTCAGCAGTGCCTATCATCATCTCGGTCGGAGACAAGAATCCTCGTCACTGCCATGTCTCAAATTCAGAGCTTTGAGAAGAAAGAGAGAAAGAGAGATCAATTATTATTTAACGGTGGTGAGGCTAATGATGAAGGCTGTTGAAAAAATCTCTGCAAAATACTTTTCTTCTTTGTAAAGCTTCTCTCTTTCTCTCTCTCTCTCTCTCTCTCTCTCTCTCCTCTGCTCCTGTAGAAAGGAATAGAGAAGATTATGGGCCCAATTTGAAAGTGTATTTTTTTCCAACTGTGCTCTTCTTTCTTTTTCTCTCATTTGGAGCCAAGGCCACGACGTTGTGGTGGTTGTCAAATTGGCATAAAGCTTCCACCTTTTTCACTTTTTTCTCTCAATTGAGAATCCTCCATGAAACCTAATGGTTCTGTCGGTCATTGATAGATAAGAAGACACTTTTAATTTAAATTTTTAATATTTGTCTTTCCCCTCTTTGCTCCTCCTCTCCTTGTTTGTCAAAAGATGCCCACCAACAACAACAAAAACAGAGAATAGAAAGAAAAAAAATCTCATTCTTTTTCTCCTTTTTTTTTTTCTATTTGAATGTTGAACAGTTGAACCAATTCTGTGATTCCTCCTTTTCTCTATTTTTTCTTCTGTTGGGTTGGTTGTTCTTGTTCATCAACCGGGGAAATTGAAAGCTGTAGTTTTTTCTGGATCGTGTGATCATCAAATGCTTTTTCCCCTTTCTTGATCTGATGGTATGATTACGAAAGCTTGGTTCTTTTTTCGACAAAACCTGGAAAAGTTGTCAGACAGAACAATGTGGTTGGAGATTGGATCATCAAGATACGCTAAGCTTTGTCCTCTGTTTCGAGTTTATATTTTTAAAAAGGCTTGACAAATTGATTTCTCTGAAGCTATCATTTGCTTAATCTTCTTCTCTCTCGCCTTGGCTTCAAAGAAATCCCCAATTTTTTTTTTCTTCTTCTTCTGCCCCGTTTTGTCCGGCGATCAAAAGGCTGCTGGTTCAGGAGAAAACTTAAAAATCTTGCCATCAAAAGAAACAGTTTTGGGAACTTGTAGTTTGACGACAAGTACTTACTGCTGCTACAACTTGCAACACTTTTTTATTTATTTTTATAATAGAGATGGCTTTGCTCAAACGTAATCAGCAAACCAGATGAAAAATCCAGCTACGATCGCTGTTGCCCTTCAATGAAGTTTGGAATTTTTAAGGAGTTGAGAAGAATCTAAAGGTACTTTCTTGTACTTTCCCCTGCTGTCTTTTTCCAAAAGGGAAAGGTATCTGTATATTAAGAAGCTTTCTCTTCTTCTTACTCTCCTTAAATTTTTGCCTAATTAGTTGAACAAGTAGTAAGCAAATTAGTAGATTGTAAAAGGAGTTTGCTTTGGATTGGGGAACTGGTAGAGGATCCTTTACTTCTTAGTTCTCATCTTTAATTTGTTTCTTAAGAATTCCATTGCAGTGTTTAGAAAGGTTAAGTAAGTCTAATTGTGGAAATTTTTCTAAACCTTGTTTCTTGTTGTTTGTTTCTCAAGGATCTGAGATTGTTTAAGTATTACTACTTATCCATAGGTAGAATTTTACCGGACTAGTAATTTCTATCTCTGAAACTCAATATCGTACAGTTGTCTCTCATAGTTTTTGTTTGGGTGCTTAATAGTTTTCTTTGTTCTTCTTCAGCATTTCTTAAGACACATCTTGTTAGAGAAAGATTAGGAAGTCATGGCGAAGAAAACACAACGTCGTGCAGCTGCTCGACAGGAGAGGGATCAGTTAGGGTGCATGTGGGGATTTATGAATATGTTTAACTTCCGCCATGGACCACTGGCCCACAAGCTGCTTCTCGACCAAAAACATGGTAACAACCCTCATCTCTCTCTCTGGTATATTTGGTTTCGCATTACTTCTTTTGGTTAATAGTTATGTTGATTGTTCCAGCTGCTGGAAGTCCTAGGAACAATGAGCTTGACAGATCCAAAAGCCGCCAAAAGGATGCTCAAGAAACCAATGTAAAAGCTTTTAAACTTACCATGGAAACATCCTTAACTATCTTTTTTTTGGCTTAAGGGTTCTCCTGTGGATTAATTTAGTTGTTCCTTGTTAAAAGGCTGGTGAAGAACGCAATATCACGATAACCATTATAAAGCCAAGTGTGAAGAAACTCATAGCAGAAGAGTTATCCATTGACAAGGAAATCAAGAAGCAGATGGAGAATGCTGAAGCAGGACAGTTGTCAGACTCTGAACTCGAAGGAAGAAGAAGGAAAAACCAGAGGAGAAAAAACAAGACCCGCAAGCAAAGCTGCGATAATTTTAGCCATCTAATTGACAGTGAAGAGCCTCAAGTTCAACGCAGAAACCATAGGTCCGCAAGTAGTGTTGACATTGATAACATGATTGAAGAGTTCTATTCCGAGATTCATCGCAGAAGTACAAGCCGTGCAAAGAAAGACGAAGACTATAAAGAAAAACTGAGGGAGTTGGTCAAGTTTTTAATCAGTCAGAAGCTTTTACATGGTAACCGTCCCAGAGGAAATAGTGAAATCCTTACATCTAAGGATTTAATGGAAGTGTTTCAGATTCTGGGATCGGATGAGGAATTGTTTCTCAAACTCTTGCAAGATCCTGAGATACTTGTGCCTAGGGAGAAAGGATCAGAGAGCTTGGGCTTGTTGCAGTCAGAACAATCTTCTCTTGCTGAAAAGAAATGGTCTAGCTTTTTCAGGAAGAAGGATACACCACAAGAAGAATGTGAAGCTTCAGACCGTATTTTCATTTTGAAGCCAAGATCAGCAAGCTTTTCAAGTCCAGACACAGGAAATAGCCGTGGTTCATCACCTGATTCTCATCTGATGAGAAACAAATTGCAGAACGAGAGAAACAGTTCACATTTCTTTCTTTCTGAGATCAAAAGGAAGCTGAAACATGCAATCAAAAAGGAGCAGCCTGGCGGGGGATTTGGGGAAGGGTTTCCGAAAACGAAAGATCATTTCTTTCTAGAGAGGATGGCAAAGCCTTCAACGTCTCAGAAGAAATCTCATAATGAAGATGATAAAAAGAAAAGGGTATCTAACATTTACACAGAGGCCAAGAAACATCTGTCTGAGATGTTAAACGATGGAGATCTTGATTCGAAGTCAACGAGCAGACAGGTTCAAAGAAGCCTAGGGAGAATACTCTCCTTTCCTGAGTACTTGTCTCCTCTTAACAGCCCCGGAAGAAGATTGGGAAAGAGCTCAGCTACTCACAAGAAGTCTGCTTCAGCAGATTTCATAAATCTTGTGAATATCAAGAAAGAAACTCATGCAAGCCAACCAGAGGATAATGCTGATATTCAGGCCTGCAATCTAATCAAAGAATCTGAAGATTCTATCCAACCAACCGCAAGTGAAGCTCCTAATAAAATTGTTGACATGGAGGATGAAACTGCTAACGAAGATAAAATCTCTTCTGCAGGTAATAATATTTCGGTCTCATAGTAAGGCTCACTGTTTTTGAAAAACAATAGTTAATTTTATAACTGGCCTATCTTCCAGGTTCTGCAGATAACGTAATGATTCTAAATGAGGTAGATGTAGTTCCAGACGAAACAAGTTCTACTCTGGTTGGTGAGGTTTCCAAAGTTGAAGCTCATGATGAACAGAGAGATGGTATAATCTCAAAACAGGCAAGTCATTTTGATCCAGCACTATAATAATATCTTTTTGTATGGACTTTGAAATGGTGGAAGACTTAAATAGGTTTTGCTGCTTCGTTTTTTCTACAGACCTCTCATGAAGAGAGCCAACAACCACCACTGTCTTCCTCTGTGGCCTCACCGTCTCACTGTTTAGATAAAACTGAGGAATGCAAATCAGCTAATACTGATTCTCCGGAGTGGTCAAGCCCAATATCAGTTCTTGAGCCACTCTTCGTTGAAGATGATATAAGCCCAGCAAAAATGAGATCTCAGTCGGGTATGTGAAAAAAGGATCCCAGCATCTACTACTAGACTTGTATTGTAGTACTTAGTTCTTTATTAATGGCTCATATTTATAACTCAGGTGAAGCAGAGGTCCAACCTTGGTGTATCCACTTCGATGAAAAAGATCCTACAAATATAAACCGAGAGAATTCTGTCACAAGTGACAAAGAATTGGTGTTTGAGTATGTAAAAGCTGTCTTGGACGCAGTAGAATCAGACTTCAAAGAGCTCTATCTGAAGGCCCAATTCTCTGACCAGCTTCTTGAACCGGCACTTATCAGCAATATACCATTCTGTCCAAATCAGCTTTGTCCTGACCATGAGCTCCTTTTTGACTGCATCAATGAAGCTCTCATGGAGTTATGCTGTTGTCCACCATGGGCTTCGTTTGTTTCACCTAGAACCCGAGTCTTCTCTACCGTCAAAAGCATCATTCATGAAGTGCAAGAAGCGGTTTACTGGCATCTCATCCCATTGCCACTCCCTCACGCCTTGGATCAGATAGTTAGGAAAGATATGGCTAGAGCTGGAAACTGGTTAGACATCAGATGTGACATTGACTGCATTGGCTTTGAAACTAGTGAACTGATTCTCGACGAGTTACTCGAAGAGCTCACTCTCAACTCTCTCAACAACACTGAGCACTCTCTGGTTCCACCTGAGTTGGAAATCGATGAGAGCATCCTTATTCTATAAAGGTCGTGGAAACTGAAACTCTCTTCTTAAAGACAAAGCCATTGTTGAGACAGCTGCAAGCTCTGAACATAGCCTCTCACAGTCGCCATTGCTAATTTCCTAGCACAGAACCATGTGGATACTTTGTATTACTCAGACAATAACCTCACAGAGCTCCTGTCTGATCAGAAACTGCTGAAAGGGAGAGGGAGGAAATAAGATCCTTTCAAGACCAGACCAGAAACTGTTAGTGGTGGGGTCATCATAGAGAATCACTTTCAAAGACAGTCTTCTTTTAGGATATTTTTATAGGAAAAGATTTTTATTTATTTTAGAGAGTGTTTGTGTTTGTGTGTGAAGAACATCGAGAAAGATGTGATAGTGTTTGTTTTAAGTCGGTTTCATTGATTATTATTTGTGTGTAATATTTTCAGAATCTGACATATAATGTATTATGTGGATTAGGAGACCTAGTGATAATTTTAATCTAAGATTGGTGGGTGTTGATAACAGAAGACGATAAATATCAATGGAGTTTTTAGTACGTAAGAGGAAAGAAACAGTCACAAATCTGTAGAGAGTTTGACTCAATGGAGAAATGAAACTATTGGATCATATTCATATATATAAAGTTTTGGATAATGATTGTAGTTGTTGCACTTTATGTCCTACTTAGTGAATAACATTTTTTTTGATAGGATATGGTTATGTGGACACAATAGATAGTACACCTGATAAAGATGGATTCCAAAACAATTAACAAAACTGAAGGAGTTATATATATACACAACCTAATAAGTAATAAAATGTATAGTTTTATAAGAATTTATAAATCTTTAATATTAATATATTTATTTCAATAGTTATGAAACTAATTTCATTTTGTTGGTAATAAGAAAATATATAAAACTATATAATAACATAACTGGATCATATAATGCAACAATCAACATTGTCACTTTTTTCTTTTCTTTGGACATCAATCAACATTTTCACTTACTCATATGTTCTTGTTTTAGAATATTATCCTTTGGTTAAGTTATCTTGTGATACGAGATTTATCTTTGGAATGGTTATATCATTTAGTGAGTTAGTTTTTGGATTAACATAATGAGTTAACCAATGAAAATAAATTTATTCAACCTTAAATTATGGTTGTTATTCCTCTTGTTTCACAATAAGTGTCATTTTGACATAACTCACACAAATAAAAAAACTATGTAATTTTTATTTTAATTCTTTATAAATACACTAAAAACATTTATCTTTCTAATTAATAAGCTCAAATATTTGGGATAAAAAAGAAATTTAATTTTAAAGACTATTAAAAATACAAAATGACACTATTTTTATGACAAAAAGTGTCAAATTGACACTTTATGTGAAACAAAGAGAGTATTACTTTCACGTTCTTTAATTTGAATAGGGGTGATCATTTCGGTTTAAGTTCGGGTTTGGTTAGGGTTTGGTTTGGTTCAGTTTATTCAGTTTTGGTAAAACTCTAACCAAACTCAACAGAAATAGTTTGGTTTGGTTTGTGTTCGAGTCGGTTTATGTTTGGTTCGGTTCGGTTTGGTTTGGTTTTAGCTTGGTTCGGTTTTAATTCGGTTTAAAAATCAAATAATGTAACAAAATAAAATTGATTATGGTTTTATAATAGTTACANCATCGAGAAAGATGTGATAGTGTTTGTTTTAAGTCGGTTTCATTGATTATTATTTGTGTGTAATATTTTCAGAATCTGACATATAATGTATTATGTGGATTAGGAGACCTAGTGATAATTTTAATCTAAGATTGGTGGGTGTTGATAACAGAAGACGATAAATATCAATGGAGTTTTTAGTACGTAAGAGGAAAGAAACAGTCACAAATCTGTAGAGAGTTTGACTCAATGGAGAAATGAAACTATTGGATCATATTCATATATATAAAGTTTTGGATAATGATTGTAGTTGTTGCACTTTATGTCCTACTTAGTGAATAACATTTTTTTTGATAGGATATGGTTATGTGGACACAATAGATAGTACACCTGATAAAGATGGATTCCAAAACAATTAACAAAACTGAAGGAGTTATATATATACACAACCTAATAAGTAATAAAATGTATAGTTTTATAAGAATTTATAAATCTTTAATATTAATATATTTATTTCAATAGTTATGAAACTAATTTCATTTTGTTGGTAATAAGAAAATATATAAAACTATATAATAACATAACTGGATCATATAATGCAACAATCAACATTGTCACTTTTTTCTTTTCTTTGGACATCAATCAACATTTTCACTTACTCATATGTTCTTGTTTTAGAATACTATCCTTTGGTTAAGTTATCTTGTGATACGAGATTTATCTTTGGAATG